>NC_085137.1:467703628-467719986 GCF_035046485.1 Aedes albopictus | reverse complement strand
CTGGAGGGTGCCCAAGAAGAACTCTTGATGGAAACGCATTAATAAACACTGGAGAAATTCCAAAAGCAAATACAAAATAAAGATAAAATTCAGCAAAACCTCTTGGAAGTTTTCAAAATCAAAGTTTCAGAAGGCACTCCTGCAGAAATCGTGCAAAGAACTCGTGGAGATGGATGAGCAACAGAATGATATCCTGGAGAAATACCAGAAGAAACTCTGTAAAGAATCACAAAAAGAACTCTCGATTGATTTCTAAAAAAAGCTTTCGGAGGAATTCTAGAAGAAAATTCTAGGGAAACCCCAGAGGAAGCTCCAGGAAGAAAAGGAAAAATTTTCTGGAGGGATTTCAAAAAAAAATAATCTGGGAAGAATTCCAGTAGGAAATTTTGAAGATTGGTACAACTCCTGTTACAATTGCGGAAGGAAAATCTGGATGAATCTTAAAAGGAACTCTTGAATAAATTGCAATAGGTTGTCTTGATTAAAACCCAGTTTAGTGGTTATGATTTTCTTATCTATTAAAAAAAAACTGGAATAAATTTAAGAAAGGACACGGGTTAATCCAGAAATAAACTTGAAAAAATCTCAGATATAAGAAACTCTTTCCTCGGAAAAATCTCATCGAATTCCAAGAGATAATCAAGCGGTACAAAAACCTAGAGGAATTCTAGAAGAAACTTCTTGAAGAATCCCAAGTTCTGTTTTAAGGAAATTCCAAGTGATTGCACAGGCGAATTCCCTGGAATTTTATACAAGTATCCCAGAAGTATTTTGGTTTGGATTTGATTTTGCAGATTTTCGATGAGGTGTAAACTTTCAAATATGTACATCAAGTTACTCTTATCAACAATTTTCCCGGTAATCATTCCAAATTCCCGACTTTTTCCCGCTTTTTTCCCGGTCGTTCCGAATTCCCGTCTTTTTCCCGGTTTTCCCGTTTTTCCCGGTTCGGCGGCCACCCTGCAGATCATACTTTACGTTACTGTGACCTTTGTTTGCAGACCGTGAACTATGATCCGAGCTCCATGATTTTAGTTTCTGATCACGTGAACTAAATTCCATTTACCGTCGTGCGGGGCTTCTTTATACACTTTTTAATGGTTTTTCAACTTTATGACATTATAACTCCCAGAGTAGTGAATGTATTTCCTCAATTTTTACACATAATAATTGTGAGTATGTATGTAGGATGCATGCAAAATTTGAATTAAATCCATCAATAAACAAAAAAGTTGTCCATACACCAATCGGAGACATCTCACATAGAACCAGAGGGGGGCTACTTTGGACATTCATAATTAAAACAAAACTGCAGTTAAAATTCCGGGTTTATTTAAAATACTACTTTGTACCAATACTGTTGTATACTATATCATACATGATTTCAATAAATATATGCGTTTTTAGGTGGTTCTGTGCTACCTTTGGTATTATGAGCAGCGTGATATTTTAATATAGACATAAAGGCTGTCTGGGGGCCATCAATCCTTTATTTAGGAGAAACGGTCATTTATAATGTGTATCGATACAAATATTCGATTGTATATGCTACGTCGATACTTTTTGCACGAATTGAGCAACCCTTTGAAATTTATGAACTGTAGAAACAATGCTTACAGAGTAAAAGTTCTGATACGTTATGTATATTTTTATGATTCATTCGATGTTTTTTCGCCTCCTGACCAGCAATAAAGGGTTTGTTTGAAAAACAATTTCAACCAAATGAAGGGAATACTATTGCTTTATAATAGTCCCAAAGACATCAAACAGATTTGAACCATATTTCAAATTCAAAAAATCCATATTCAAAAGTGTCCAAAGTAGCCCCGTGTTTCAAAAGTAGCCCCGCACGACGGTACCGTGAATTGCGTTCCCGATTTTGTGGAGTACGTATTTGACATCAGGCGTTACGTGTATATTGTGGAACAAAGTTCACGTGCTTGTGATCTTATTTCACGGTGTATAATCGTAAACGAAAATTCTGCTTGTTCCAGAAATCGTGACTGATTGTGGACGATTTCTGGAACGGATTTCTTAGCGTGTATGCAAGCAATAAAACATTTTTTTATATTGTCAGTCCAAACTTGATAAAATTACATATGTTATGAAAATACGTGCTGGTGAGTCGCCAAATTCTACAACAATCTGAAATACCACGAACTTCCATTGTCTTGATCCTTATTTAACGGCGTGTTAGATACCTCTAGACTTTCAGCAACGTCTAATTTCCAAGGTGAAGTTACATTTCGCAAAATCTGAATATCCTCTGCAGTGACAGGGTGACCCTCCTCAAAGACATGTTCAGCCACTTTTGACCTGAAATCGTATCATTGTCCTCTGCGCCTTTCCTACCTCCGCCATATGTTTCCGGAATCTAACCTCCAGAGATCGTTTTGTTTGACAAACGTAGACCGTATTGCAATGGGAGCAACTGATTTAGTAAACGCCAGCCTTGTTAATGATGTTAACTGGATTCTTTGTAGAGCCTAATGAAGGCTTCAACTGATTGTTTCTGCTACAAAATACTAAATCGATCCCAAAATTTCTGAGCTCTCTCTCTCTCTCTTCTCTCTTCTTGGCGTAACGTCCTCCTGGGACAAAGCAGGCTTCTCAGCTTAGTGTTCTATGAGCACTTCCACAGTTATTAACTGAGAGCTTCCTCTGCCAATGACCATTTTGCATGGGTATATCGTGTGGCAGGCTCGATGATACTCTATGCCCAAGGAAGTCAAGGAAATTCCCTTTACGAAAAGATCCTGGACCGACCGTCACCCTCAGCATGGTCATGCTGAATACCCGTGCGTTTACCGCCTCGGCTATATGGGCCCTCAAAATTTCTCAAAATTTCTGAGCCTAGTACGTTAATTAATAGTGATGTGTTGATCAAAGCGAATCGATACTCGCTTCAAAGATTCTGAAATAGGGGTAAAAGTTGTTAAGGAACCTCGATATCGCAACCTCTCCTTTTTGTCGATGATGGCCTGAACTGTCCTCTCCTTGTATCTGTTGACTCTCTCGCTGTTTCGAATATATGAGTGAGTTCCTTGTTCTTCTCGTTATCACTTAGAGGAAAGAATGAATAGGGAATGACACGCATGGTATTGGTCTGTTTCCAGTAAATCTCGAATTCGAACGATGAACTGTCTTCTCTTTTAACTAATAGATCCAAAACTGGAAGTTTCCCTTCCATTTCTCCGTCGTGAGTGAACCTGATATCCTTATGCACATCCGTTTTAGTGTTGTTCTTTATATTTTGGTCAACAGATGTGTTATTTTCAGGGTGGCCACCGAACCGGGAAAAACGGGAAAACCGGGAAAAAGACGGGAATTCGGAACGACCGGGAAAAAAGCGGGAAAAAATCGGGAATTTGGAATCATTACCGGGAAAATTGTTGTTAAGAGTAACTTGATGTGCATATTTGAATGTTTACACCTCATATAAAATCTGCAAAAACAAAGCCTTGGGATACTTCTACGAAATCCCAAGGTATTCACCTGTGCAATCACTTGGAATTTCCTTAAAACAGAACTTGGGATTCTTCCAGAAGTTTCTTCTAGAATTCCTCTAGGTTTTTGTACCGCTTGATAATCTCTTGGAATTCGATGAGATTTTTTCGAGGAAAGAGTTTCTTACATCTGAGATTTTTTCAAAAGTTTATTTTTGGATTAACCCGTGTCCTTTCATTCTAGTTTTTTTAAATAGATAAGAAAATCATAACCACTAAACTGGTTTTTAATCAAGACAACCTATTGTAATTTATTCAAGAGTTCCTTTTCAGATTCATCAAGATTTTCTTTCCGCAATTGTAACAGGAGTTGCTTCAATCTTCAAAATTTCCTACGGGAATTCTACCCAGATTGTTTTTTTGAAATTCCTCCAAAAATTTTTCCTTTTCTTCCTGGAGCTTCCTCTGGGGTTTCCCTAGAATTTTCTTCTGGAATTCCTCCGAAAGCTTTTTTTTAGAAATCAATCGGGAGTTCTTTCTGGGATTCTTTACAGAGTTTCTTCTGGTATTTCTCCAGGATATTATTCTGTTACTCATCTGTCATCATCTCCATGAGTTCTTTGCACGATTTCTGCTGGAGTGCCTTCTGAAACTTTGATTTTGAAAACTTCCAAGAGGTTTTGCTGAATTTTATCTTTATTTTATATTTGCTTTTGGAATTTCTTCAGTGTTTCTTACTGCGTTTCCTTCAAGAGTTCTTCTTAGGCACCCTCCAGGAGTTTGTTCAAAGAAACCTCCAGGAGTCACTTATGAAAGTTGCTTTGGGAGTTGCTTTTGAGCAGGAGTTGATTTTAGGCATCCTTCAGAAGCTCCCTCTGCAAATCACCCAGGAGTTCCTTCTGGATGATCTCTCAAAATTTCTTACAAAAACTTTACGATAGCTATTTCTGGAAATCCTGAAAATCAAACTACTGCGGGAGTTTTGTAATCGAGAACTCTTTCAAGAGTTCATTGGGAAACCTTCTAGACATATGGGAGATTCTTTTGGAAATCCTTCAAGAGTTCCAGGAGAAATCCCTAGATCGAATTCGTGATCCCAGACCAAAAGTTCTATTCCCTAATTGGCAACAGACTGATTAATATCCTAAATTCCTTAAAGGAACCTCTTCCAGAATAAATCAATTAACCTTCGAGCGATCGCGCTGTTGCGTTTTGTACAACACGTTGAAAAAATCTCGCGTTTTGTGTTAAGTATTAGCGTGGTGTTCGCGATGGTGGCCAACCGCGCTAGTTATGGACGATTAAGGAATCTAGAGTAATCCACAAAAGAAATACAAAGTGGAATCGCTAACAGAAGTTACTGAAGAAATCCAAGATAGTATTTTTGGAGTAATCGAAAGATGAAACCTCGGACAAAACTTTGTAAGAATCTCCAGATGTAAGTTTTTGGGGGAATACTCAGTTGGACATCCTGGAGGAATCCCCGGAAACAACACCAATGAAGTTGCGGTAGGACACCTACGTTAATGAATAAAATTAAAAAAAAAATGGTTCGATTATCCTCCATGTCCCGGATAATCGAGCGCGACCTTTGCTGATTTTATATGCACATCTTATCTATTATAGATCTGTCATAGTTAGCTACCACTTCTACACTTGTTTTTCTTTTTTAAATACAAGAAAATAAGTAAAATAATGAGTGAGGGAAAGCTTGAATTATGTACTATATGGAGCTGAATGAAAATATGTTGTAAGTAATTGTGTAGCATACGCCTTTTATTCTTTGAGAAAGATTTCGTTTTTGTAATGTTGAATTAACTCAAAGGGGTTTTTACCTCTTTCAAAATTTGAAGTTAAAATAAACAATAACAATAATAATAACATACGCCTTTTATGTCATCATTGGTAGTTACTTCCATTTTTTTCATAGATGCATTACGTCAAGAATAATATTAAACTATGAATATCTAGTACATAGTATTCACAAGATTGCAAGTGCATTTTTACATGGTACTTATCATCCATATGATACGAAAATTGGGCGTTACCTACTAAAAAAATGTGCATTTTAAAAACCGGGAAAATTTCAGAAATCGTACCGGGAAAACCGGGAAAAAGACGGGAATTTCAAAACTGATATTTAGTGGCCACCCTGTATTTTAGGTAAAACTAGAATATTTTTTTGTACGAGGAGCTCCAATGGTATCATTGTTATGTGTGCCGTTCAAAAAATATCCCATAAATTTGAAAAAGAGGTTTCTAGAAGACGAAAATGCGAACAACTTGAGTATAAATATATGGAGCAGCTGCATACTATCTGCATTTTCTCAGCTGTCAAGAACGCTATGAAGCTGATTTTTTCAGTGTAGTTGGGGGATTCCATAGGCTACAAAAAACTACATCGCTGGAATGGAAGATAGCGGAGAAATAACTGGAAGAAATCGGAAATTCTAATTTGAGCAATGGTATTCTACTAAAACTAAAATATTCTAAGTCTGACCACCTCAATTTACTGTTTTAGACTCCCATAAGCTACAGCACAAATTTGAGCTGAATTGATAAGGTCTTAGGTATCGCTCGACTAGTCTGAAGTTTATATGGTAAAACTGGTACAAATATGTGCAGGAATGGCATAGTTTTAGTTTTCTGCCACTAGATGGCACTGGAAGCGTTCAATAACCCTTATTTTTAGTATTATTATAGGGAATTCTATGTGGAACATCTTTGTTGAAAACCGCTAAGTGATCCGATGCTTGCTAAAAAAAAAGTTGTACCCTAGACTTAGTGTATCGAAAAAAACAACCAGTTTTTAGCAATGATATGTTGGCGGCGTAGTAGTCTTTTCACAAATCAAAAACTAATTTGTTTCTATGTCCGACGTTTCGATATATTTAACATCTTTTTCAAGGATTAGAAACTTTAGCTTTTTTGTCAGGTGGCTCTAGTTGCTGAGCAGTAGTCACAGAACATACAAACATCCGAACAAAAAACTTCCGACACAAAGCACTTAATTAACAAACATGTGACTACTGCTCAGCAACTAGGGCCACCTGACAAAAAAGCTAAAGTTTCTAATCCTTGAAAAAGATGTTAAATATATCGAAACGTCGGACATAGAAACAAATTAGTTTTTGATTTGTGAAAAGACTGCTACGCCGCCAACATATCATTGCCAGATTCCCTCAGTCGATACTATTCCAACCAGTTTTATTGATGCTATTCGATAATGTGTTAACATCACCACGTCAAATTTATTTAAATTATAATTTTTGAAGCATATCTGTATCATTACGTCTCGTGTATAATTATCGGGCTTTTACACATTACATTTTACTGATTTCGTCTTATTTACACAACAAATAGTAGAACCCGAAATGTTATTGGGCGCGCTAGTGTAAAACATAGGACCTGAAAATATTTTCTCATACCACCACGTTTTTGATTATTAATGGTTTTATATTTTTCACAGTTCACTAGAAATATGATGCATTTGATGATGTGGGATTTATATCTTAATTGTAGCCCTTTGATGAAATATTCCTGTTTGAAGGTTAGTGCAAAATTACCGCACGCACGCTGTAGTGTGGGTGTCCTTCGTCGCTCTGGTCTCGTTTCGTAGATTCATCAGCTTATTTTTGTGTAGTCGTCTCCTCCTGTCTGCTTCACATTCTTCCGCTCGCTTTACCTTGGTGAGGAACAATGGGAAGCCTTTCGGATGTTCGTTAGCCAACTTTAAATGTAGGGTGTCAACTTGTCTAACTTGGCGTAGTGGCGTTTGATGGTGTCTGCGATGTACTCTGCTTCGGCCTTCCTGGGACGCTGGGTAGGATATGCTTTTTTACCTTAATCCTATGACTAACGGGTGTTAGTTTCTCCTTTTGACATTTCTTCAAAAATGCCACGTCCTTCTGATTGCTTACGATGGATCTCTTCAAATCGATGAAATAACTCTGCTCCGTCCGCTCGGTAGTCATGATGATGATGATGAACATTTGCTTGTTAGTGGAATACCTGTAAGTAAAAAGATCCTTCTGATTTTCCTACGAAAGTTTCTTCTTAGACGTCTCCTAGAGCTCTTTCTGAGATTCGTTCCGGAACTCCTTCTGGAATTTCTCCAGGAGTGCCTTCAGAGCTTGGTCTAAGAATTTTTTTCTAAGATTTCTCCAGAGGTTCCTTCGAGAGACCCCCAGGAGTTCCTACTGAAATTACTTCAACAGTTTTTTTTTCTGGTGTTCCTCCAGTATTCTGGGAATACTCTAGAAGGCCTTTCTTGAATTCGTCAAGAAGTTTCTTTTGGGATTTTCTTTTCTGAGAATTCCTCCAGCAGTTCCTTCCGGAAATTCTTCTGTGATTTTTCAAGGAATTCTTTCTGAGATTCTTCAAGGAGTTTCTCGGGGTCTTTCTGGGATTCCTTCAGAAGCTCCTTCGAGGATTCCCTCAGGAGTTCCTATACGGATACATTCTGAAGATCCTTCTGGGGTTTTTCCAAGATTATTCTACCGAAATATTTCTTACAGATGTTCCTTCTGGAATTTACTCTTTTTTTAGGGTTTCTTCAAGAGTCTTCTGGGATTTTTCAAGGAAAAATCAAATTCCTCCTTTTGAAAATTCCTAGATTTCTCCAGGTGTTCCTTCCTGGATTCCTCTAGGTTTTTCTGTGATTTCTCAAGTAGTTCCTTTAGGGATTTCTCAAGAGGATCCTACTGAGATGTCTTCAAGAGTTTTTTCTTGATACAGGACACTAGCGTGCACAGGGGGGGGCAAGGGGGGGCACTTGCCCCCCCTTCTATAAAAAAAATATATGCACCATTTTTGCAATTCTTGCACCTTGCATCTTTCCACGCAATGTTGAGAATCACTGAGTCATGGTGCACCATTGAAACATACAATTTCTTCGTATCTCATGCACAACCATGATGTTCTCAGAATCATCTAGACTAAACTCACGCACCATCTTCTAACTAATCAGTGATGTCAGCACCATATTCGAATAACATGCACCATTGTGGCATTTCGTATTCCATGTACGTGAACCATGGTGACTTCGGCACCACATTGAATTCTAAGCACCATTTTTGCAATTCGTGCACCTAGCCATACAAAATAACGAGTATCACTGAATAACAGTGACGACTAATACAGCACACTAACATCATGCACCTTTTTCAAAGCTTTCAATACACCACCCAGGTAACCAGTAAGCAGTTGAAATGCGCCTTTACAGCAGGTCAAAAAATGGAAATAAGTCGTATATGCGCCATAAGTGCTGCTTAAATGCAGGTTTTGGCCCAATATACGGCTGATTTAATGCTTATCTCTCAGACTATCGAAAATGAAAACGAAAATATGTGTATAATTCCACACTTCTTATCTCGCCGTCTTTTCTATCTCTCTCCCATTTCTCTTTTCTTCCCTTTGCGCTTCCGAAAGAGGTAATTCATGCAATTTTGAATGTGCTGGGCAGTATTTTTATGCTAGAAGACCCAAAAAGATCGTGCATTTGAAATGCTACGCAACAGCTGTCACATTTTCAGTAGCATTTCAGTTGCTAATTTAGTACAGTTTAGCAGTTGAACTGCTATGATAGAGCAGAAAGCAGGTGGAATGAAGATATAATGCTGAAATACGGCTTGTTTAAATGCTTAGTGGTTACCTGGGCATCATGATGTCCACAGAATGATGTAGGTATCCACGTATTATGATGATCGCATGAAATGTCTTTTTATCAATTAAGTATCTAATACCTCATACTGATATGCACCATCATGAAACTTCATGCACCATCACAGCTCTTCAAGCTCCATTTCAGCGTTTATCATATCATCTAGGCATCTAAAGCACCGTAATGCCGTGAGCATCACATGAAATACATTTGTTTTGTATGATATGCACCATAAGTTTTGAAAAACGGTGACAACTTATGCAACATCTAGCATCATGCACCTTCTTCAAAGCTTTCCAACCACCATTTTGACATTCACTATATCATCTAGGCATCTTATACACCATTATGATGTGGTTCACAAGTGAATTTGATGCACCATTTTGACATTTCGCATACAAAATAGCATTCCTTGTTCCTGGTCTATGTTGATTTCTGTGCCGTATTGAGTTTCCTGCACCATTTTTGCAATTCGTGCACCTACATATGGAATTTGTTGAGTATAACTGAATCATGGTAAAACTAATGCACCATACAAACATCATGTAGCTCCTTTGCATTCCATGCACCACCATGATGATCACATAAATATCTAAGCACCATCTCACGCGTCATCTAAGCATTTAATTCACATTTGAATTTCATAAGCTCCATTTTGTCATATCGTACACCAAATTGTATTCCATGTACCTGATCCATGTTGACTTCCGCACCACATTAAATTATATGCATCATTTTTGCAATTCTTGCATTTTGGATCTAATCACCCAATGTTGAGAATCACTGAATCATGGTGGCAACAAATGCACCCCTGATACATACAATATCTTAGTATCTCATGCACACCCATGATGTTCTCAGAAACATTTTTAGGCTAATCTCACGCACCATCTTTTAACTAATCAGTGATGTCAGCACCATATTCGAATAACATGCACCATTTCGGCATTTCGTATTCCAAAACTGTAATCCATGTACGTGAACCATGGTGACTTCGGCACCACATTGAATTCCAAGCACCATTTTTGCAATTCGTACACCTAGCCATACACAATGTCGAGTGTCGCTGAATAACGGTGACAACTAATACAGCACACTAACATCATGTACCTTCTTCAAAGCGTCCACAGAATGAACTAGGTATCCACGCATTATGCTGATCTCATGCACTATCTTTTAATCAACTAGAAATCAAATGCATCATACTGATATGCACCATCGTTAAATTTCATGCACCATCAAAGCTTTCCAATCACCATTTCAGCGTTTATTATATCATCTAGGTATCTGATGCACCATTATGTTGTGAGCATCACATAAAATACTTTTATTTTGTATTCTATGCACCATTTTTGCAATTCGTGCACCTAACCATGCAACATGTTGATAATCTTTGAATAACGGCGACAACTAATGCAGCACACTAGCATCATACGCCTTCTTCAAAGCTTTTCATGCACCATTTTGGCATTCATTATACCATCTAGGTATCTTATGCACCATTATGATGCGGTTTACATTTGAATTTGATGCACCAGTTTGGCATATCGCATACAAAATATTATTCCACGTACCTGGAACATGTTGATTCCTGTGCCACATTGAGCTTCCTGCACCTTTGAACGAATTGCATGTGTACCTTAATATGAAACATGACGAGTATAACAGAATCATAGCTAATGCACCATACATACATCATTCATTCCATGCACCACCATGATGTTCACAGAATCATCCAGGCACCATCTCACGCACCATCTTTGAATCAAATATGTGTCTAATTGCGAAATAATGCACCATTGTTAAATTTTATGCATTACTAAAGCTTTCAATGCGTAATCGTGGCGTATATCTGTAGTAAACCAGCAAGGCAGTCCAGGAGAAATCCTTAGAGAAATTTTAGGAGGAATCCTTGAAGGACTTTCTGGAGGAATCCCTGAAGGCATTACTAAAGAAGTGCTTGAACGTAGCTCCCAAAAACTGGAAGAGGAGTCTAGAGAAATTCCTGTATAATTTGCAGGAGGAACTACTAAAAGAATTGCTGGAAAAATTATTGAAGGAATTCCCTGGAGGCATTTCTAAAGGAAACCTTGAAGAATTTCCTGGGAGAATCCGTAGAGGAATTCGTGAAAGAATTCATTGAGGAATTTGTGGAGAAATATTTCGAAAAACTCCTGGACAAATTTCTGGAAGAGTTCCAGCAGGGGCTCATTAACGAACCCCTGGAGTAAACTCTGGAGGCATTCCTGGAAGAAACCCTGGAGAAATTCCTGGAAGAATTTCTGGAGGATTCTCTGAAGGCATTCCTGAAGGAATCCTTGGGAGAATGCCTGGAGGTTTCCTTGAAAGAATTCCTGGAGGAACTTCTGGAAGAATGTCCGGAAAAATTTCTGAAGGAATCCCTGAGGAAATTTCTGGAGGGACATTTGGAGGAGTTTCTAGAAGAATTCCTGGAGGAAGCTATGAGAAATTCCTGGAGAAATCCCTGATGTAATCCCTGGAGGAATTCCTGAAGGAATCCGTGAAGGAATAACAGGATGAAACACTGGAGGGGTAACAGAAGGAATCCATGAAATAATTCATGGAGGAATTCCAGGATGAATTGCTAGAGGAATTCCTGAAGGATTTTTTGGAAAAATTCCTGCATGAATTTGTGGAAGAATTACTCGAGGAATTCAATGACGAATCCTTGCAGAAATAACTGGAAAAATCTCTGGAGGACTTTGTGGAGCAATTTCTGGAGGAATCAGTGGAGTCATTCCTGAAGGATTTTTTGGAAGAATCCGCGAAAAAATTCTTGGAGGAATTTCTGGAGGCATGCTTTCAAGAATCATTGGAAAAATTTCTGGAGGATTTTCAGGTGGAATACTTGGAGGAATCCCTGGAGACATTCATAGAGAAAATCCTAGAGAAAGCTTTGGAAAAATTCCTAGAGAAATCCCTGCTGTAATCCTAGGAGGAATTCCTGAAGGAATTTGTAAAGCAATTCAAGAATGAATCCCCGGAGAATTATTAGAAAAACTTCCATAAGAATCCCTAGAGGTTTTTCTGGAGAAATTCCTAAAAAATGTAGGAATTTCTGAAAGAATTTCTGGAGGATTTCCTGAAGGAGTTCTTTGAAAAATTTCTGGAAAAGTATTTGCGGCTTCCGGAAGGAATGATTAAAGGAACTCCTTGAGCAAAAGAATTCCTAGAGGGATTTTTGAGGAATATCTAAAAAAATCATTAATGAATCCCTGGAGAAGTTCCTGACGAAATCTATGGGGGATTACCTGATGTAATTTTTCGAAGAATTCCTGGAACAGTTCCAGAAGAAGTTTTTTTTTTCTGGAGTAAACCGTGGATAAATTCTTGTAGGAATACCTAGAGGAATTCTTGGAGGAATCCATGACGAATTTTTAAGATGATTTTCTGGAGCAATTAATAGAGAAACTTTTATAGTTGTCCCAGGAAAAATTTCTGGAGAGATTCCTTGAAAAATTCCATAAAAAAATCCTGAAAAAATGTCTGTAGAAATCCCTGGAGAAATTTCTCGAGGAATTCCTGGAAGAGTTCCGGGAGAAATTTCTTCAAGATTTTCTGGAGAAATCCGAGCAGGAATTCATTTAGGAGTCCTTGTAGAAATTCCTGGAGGATTCTCTGTAGAAATTCTCGAAGGTATTCAAGATGGATTTTTTGCAGGGATAATGGAGGAATTTTTGCAGGAATAATGGAGGAGTTCCTGGAGGAAATTCCGAACGAATTTTTTGAGGAATTTTTTGCGAAACATCCCTGGAGAAATTCCTGGATGATTTTCTTGAGGAGTTTCTGGGGAAATTCCTGGAGGAATCCATGTTTGAATTCCGGGAGGTATTTCTGGATAAATTCCAGAAGATTTTTTTGGTGGAATAACTAGAGAAATTTCTGGATAAATTCTTTAATAAATTTCTGGACAAATATTTAAGGCTTCCCGGAGGAATGTCTAGAGGAACTCCTCGAGGAATTTGTGAAGGTTTTTTTTGAGTAATTTCTGAAGAAACTCATGGATGGACTCCTGGATGAATTCCCGACGAAATTCCTGGAGGAATCCATGGAGATCCTTAAAGGATTTCCTAGAGCAATTCCCAGAAAAGATCTGGGAAAAATCCCTGCTGTAATCCTAGGAGGAATTCAAGGATGAATCCCTGGAGAATTCCTAGAAAAAATTCTGGAAGAATCCTTAAAGATTTTTCTGTAAAAATTCCTGAAAAAAATTAAGTAATTCCTGGAAAAAATCTGGAGGATTTCCTGAAGGAATTCTTTGAAAAATTTCTGGAACAGTTTCGGGAGAAGTTTTTTTCTGGAGAAATCCGTGGATGGACTCTTGGAGGAATACCTAGAGGAATTCTTGGGGGTATCCATGAAGATTTTTTTAGAAAATTTTTTGGAGCAAAAACTAGAGAAATTTTTAAAGTTGCTCCAGGAGATTCCTGGAAAAATTCCAGAAAAAAAACTCCTGAAAAAATTTCTGAAGAAATCCCTGGAAAAATTTCACGAGGAATTCCAGGAAGAGTTCCGGGACAAATTTCTTCAGGATTTTCTGGAGAAATCTGAGCAGGAATTCCTTAAGGTATCCTTGCAGAAATTCCTGGAGGAATCCTTGTAGAAATTCAAGATGGAATTACTGAAGAAATTTTTGAAGGAATGAATGGAGGAATTTCTGAAGGAATTCCCGAATGAATTCTTTGAGGTATTTTTTGCGAGACATTCCTGGAGAAATTCCTGGATGATTTTCTTCAGGAATCTCTAGAGAAATTTCTGGGAGAATCCTTGTTTGCATTCCGGGAGGTATTTCTGGATAAATTCCTCCAGATTTTTTTGGAGGCATTCATTTATGAGTTCTTAGAGGAATAACTAGAGAAATTCCTGGATGACTGCTTTAAGGAATTTCTTGACAAATATTTAAAGCTTCCTGGAGGAATGTCCTCGAGGAATTAATGAAGGATTTTTTTGAGAAATTTCTGAAGAAACTCATGGATGAATTTCCGAAGAAATTTCGGAGGGATCCATGGAGAAATCTCTGGAGGAATTCCTAGAGAAATTCCCGGAAAAGATCCGGGAAAATATTTTAGGATTTTCCGGAAGAATTAGTCGAGGAATTTCTGGAAGAATCCCTGGAGACAATATTGGAGGAATCCCTGGAGGTATTTCATGAGGATTCCATGGAAGTTTCCCTGGAAGAATTCCTAGAAGAGTTCTAGGAGAAATTGATTTAGGATTATGTGGAGGATTCCGTGAAGGATTTCCTGGAAAAATCCCTGGATGAATGCCTTGAGAAATTTCTGGTGGAATCCATGGAGGGAGGAATTTCTGAAGGAATTCCTGAAAAAAAATCCTGGAGAAATTCCTGGAGGAATCCAAGGAAATATCCCTGGAGGAATTCTTGGAAGGGTTCCGGGAAACATTCCTTTAAGATTCTCTGGCAGAATACCTAGAGGATTTTCTGGATTAATTCCTGGAGGTATTTCTGGATGAATTTCTGAAGAAATTCATGAATAAATCCCTGAAGAAGTCCTTGAGAATTTCCTGTAGAATGTCCTGGAGGAATCCATGGAAGAATTGCTCGAGAAATTTCAGGAGGAATTCCTGGAAGAGTTCCGGGAGAAATTCCTTTAGGATTTTCTGGAGGAATTTGTAGAGTAATTCCTTGAAGAATCCCGGGAGGAAATATTGAACAAATTCTGGCAGACATTCCTAAAGGTTTTTTTCTAGAAGAAATTTCATGAGGAATCTCTGGAGGAATTCCTGGGGGTAATTCTGGAGGAATTCCTGGAGGTAATTCTGAAGAAATTTCTGGAGTATTTACTGGAGGAATTATTTGGGGAAATTCTGGAGAAATATATGAGGCTCCATGGAGAAATTTCTGAAGGAACTCCTCGAGAAATTTCTGAAGGAATTTCTGGAGGAATTTCTGCAGGATTTTTTTTAAGAATTTCTGAAGAAATTTTTCAACGAATCCCTGCAGGAACTCCTTGAGAAACTCCTAGAAAAAGTTCTTGAGGAATTCTTTGAGGAATGCAAGGAGAAATCCCTGTAGTTTTGGTGAAAATTCCCAGAGGGTTTTTTTAGAGGAATCCCTGGAGGAGTTCCTGGTAGAGTTTCTGGCGCTCTTCCTTAAGAAATTTCTGAAAGAATTTTTGCGGAGGAATTTTTGCGGAATTTCTGAAGAAATTCATGAATGAATCCTCGGAGGAATTCCTGTCGAAATGCCTTGAGAATTTCCTGGAGGAATCCATGGGGGAATTTTTCGAGGAATTCTAGGAGGAATTCCTGGAAGAGTTCCGCTTCATTTAGGATTATCTGGAGGAATGCGAGGATCAATTCATGGAGGAATCCCTAGATGAAATACTGTAGGAATTCTGACAGTCATTCCTAAAAGAAAATTTCAGGAGGAATCTCTGGAGGAATTATTGGAGTATTTACCAGAGGAATTATTTGAGGAATTTCTGGTGAAATATATAAGGCTTCCTGGAAAATTAATGGAGGAATGCCTGAAGGAACTTCTCGAGGAATTTCTGAAGGAATATCTGGAGGAATTTCTGAAGATATTAATTATTGCATCCCTGGAGGAATTCCTGAAGAAATTTCAGGAAAAAAATCTCGAGCAGAAGAAAATATCAACAGCATAATAATTTTTTTTTTAATTTTTACTAACGTGTATTTTAACTTAAATGCTAATTCTACACTCCATAATAAAATATGTTATTTTGGCATAACAACTGTATAATGGAATTGGAAATTTATATGTTATTACCATATCTTATTTTGTTATAAACTTGTCTGTCATAAGCGGCAAAATAACAAAAATCATAACAAAAAATGTTCCTGGAATACCAATATAATAACAAGTTTTATTAGATCAAATACATTTTATTAACATTGAATCTTGCAATAAATTTGAGAACTTGTTATTACTGTGTTAGAGTTCATCACATATTTATACATTTTCAATAAAAGAATAATAACAAAACTTGGTCTACAACAAAGCATATAATTGAAATGTTATTTAGTGGATGAATCTCAATAATTTGATCATAACAAAATAAGATTGCCAGACAAGACATGTTATAAAAAAGTAATACTTTGATAAGCTCATAATAACAAATTATGATATAAAACAGGCTATGTGATTCTGTTGTTATGAATTTGATGTTCTCCTCTGCTCGGGATCCTGGAGAAATTCCTAGGGGATTCCGTGGAGGATTCCCTGGTGGAATTTCTCGCGGAATCAT
>NC_085137.1:467345270-467352628 GCF_035046485.1 Aedes albopictus | reverse complement strand
TAGGGCTAAAAATCTCGTTAATACAGATAAAAAAAAAAATGCTATGGTATTCTTCATATTACTTGGTGTACTGTATCCAAGGAAGTTGGAGAACTATCGATTACATAAATGGGCCGTATCGGAAATAGAATCGCCTCGGCTGAAAGGGCTCTAAAAGTTTGTGCATCTAAAAAGTCGTTTGGGCCCCGAGGATTTTCATATGATGCATACATTGTTACAAACAATTATATTTAATGAAATGAGGGTTTAAAATTTCCAAATTTAAGTGACGTAATAACACGCTGAAACAAAAGCCACATCCAAAAGGTCATGCGTAGCTAATGAGTCCAATTTACCATCCCCGGCAACCATCAAGTATATAATCAGCGTTGTTTTGGTAATAGAAAAACTCTGACCTCAAACCGGTTTTCCTCGACCTCCACAGAGCGCATCATCCAAAGTCAAAAGCTAGGAGCTGTGTGTGTGATGATAATCCACCCACTACTGTCCTGTCCACAAGCCATCAGGATTGAGGATATGGCGCAACATTCCGGGTAGCCCCCATCCGAGTGGCACAATCGGAAGCTGCACGTCGCGACCGACTGGCGCCTGGCTCGGGCTACGTCAATGCCAGATTGTCAGCTTACCCGGGATATTCCAGTTGTGCGGCGGTTCTGCCGCCGCACTTTTCTCTCTTCAAGATCACGATATGGTATGAGAAAGGGAATTGCCGATATCATGGGAGTCAAATCAAACTGTTCAGAAGCTGCCGAAAAGCCACGTGAGGACAGCAGGGTCTCTTACCCCGATAGGACGACGGTTAAGACACTGAAGGAGCTCATGAATCAAGTGAAATATAGTTGCCACCGGGGAAGTAGCTCCTGCTGTTCTAGTAACGTTGACTACCGACCCACAATCAGCCATGTGGGAGTGGAGGACTCTCGATAATATGTCAAGAAAATTTCACTTACCTTGGTAAAAGGATAATAAATTTATCGACACGCTGCAATCGAGTGGCACGACACGACGGACACGGTGTGAAAAGTTGATGTCGAACTTGCGGTGGTGGCAGGGAAAAAGTTTCGTTGCTTTTTGCTGTTGTTTCTAGAGTTCCGTTGTTTTCCCTTCTCTGATAAGATGGTGCGCCGCCTCGTGAGTA
Organism: Aedes albopictus; assembly: GCF_035046485.1. Taxonomy (NCBI): domain Eukaryota; kingdom Metazoa; phylum Arthropoda; class Insecta; order Diptera; family Culicidae; genus Aedes; species Aedes albopictus. Next base: position 467,351,490 of record NC_085137.1, on the reverse strand, counting down.
TGTGTATGTATGATTGTGACCGTGCGAGCACCACTTTGCTATAAGTTGCTGTTTCTTCTGTTGTATTGCTTGGTTGTTTGATGGTTTACTTTTTGTTGCGGCCGGATCGTGTGTCTTCCGAGCTATCGAAGAATTTCTGCAACGGGAGAGAAAAATAGTTTCGTCAAACAAATGCACTAGTTGGGTGATCTTGTATGCAGGAATTTGGCGAGGCAGAAAGGGATGGTAGCAGTGAAATAGATATGGTGAGATGGGGATGCATGGTTCGCTAGAAGTAAACTAAACTATACTTTACTTTCACAACTACACCAATCGAATGATGGTAGTATCGTCCTGTTCAGATCACTGGAAGTGTTCCCGGGCAGACGAGAATATCTGAATCATAGCTAATACCGAACAAATTTTGATATCATAGCACAAGGTGTTATTAAAGTGTAATTCAAAAATTTATTGCATATCACAATCATAACTGAAAGTGATATGATAGCAGTTTTAGCTCTCAGTATGATATTGGGTTGTGACTACCAGCCGCACTTTCAAATTAACGTGAATGAATACAAATTGATACGCAAAGTGCATGCCATGCGACCACGGAAATGCTTCATACGTGGGTTAGTAATAAAAACTTTTAATAATTCCCGTAAGTTTTTGCGATTTTTAGAACTGTTTAGAATGTTTTCGTATGGGCACAAACGACCTAAAAAAAGGTATTAACTCTCTTCACATAAATTCATTGCAAAAGGTCACTTATGAAGGTAATGATTGGTTCTGATTAATGTTGACATTTACATGACTTTTTGCTCTAGGATATTACATACTCACATACTTTTATCAATTACATCCACCACCGACACACTATTCCACCAAGGCTAGTTCTACTATTGAAATTCCTTCGAAAGCATATATTAACCTTCTACTTAAGCTCCTTTTGGCACAGTAGGGCTTGAAGAATTATTGTGCCTACGGTTCGGCACCGTCCGCGAAGCTTGAATTTCGCGAACTCGAGAGCATTTCGTAGATGATACTTCTGGGCGACCGGACTTTCCGATCAAAAAGCCTGGGGGATGACAACAACTGGTTATCAATTTGTTGGAGCGGCTTCCGGGGTGAATCCGGGACTTTTAATTGGTCTACTTACGATGAGTCGATTCTATTTCTTCTGCCTATTCTACGCGCGAATGTTGACGATCTCTGCGGAGGCCCAAATTAATCACAGAATATGTCTTTGGCAAAAGAGCAACGTTTTACAGTCAAAACAACTTCAACAAGTCTGAAACTGTGCATTTTATTTATTTTTTTCTCGAAACTTTTGTTGACATTGAGATAGCAGATAAACAAGCAGATATACAAGATCAAATTTTGTTCTTTTAAAAGAACTTACATACATCCACACGGTGATTAAATGTTAGTGTAATGGATGTAAAAACGAAGAACTTGATGCTCCTTTTTACTTCATGATTTCAGCAATAAGCAACAGTTGAGTGGTAACTATCACCACCAGCTGATCCAAGGGTCATGAGTTCAATACTGATTATTGGCTTTTCGTTACTTTTTTTCTTTTTTTGTCAGATAGCCTGTCAGATCATATTTTGATATTGATTTGCCGTTCCGTCGGCAACTTTTGACTGCTATTATTTTGATCTTGCAATATCTTATCGAGATATTATTGAGCTGTTTCCCATATAAACTTTTGATATTATTTTTGATGTTTTAGCTCTTATCTCAAACAAACCAATAGCACTTCTTGTTCGCCAGTAATTCATTTTTAAATAGCTAAAAGTGATATTCGTCAGATGTTGCCGTCTGCTCGGGTTGTGTAAAAATGTTCATAAGTTGAATACATACAGATTTACTCGAAAAAAAAAATCAAGGCGCTACATCTCAAACCTATCGGTCACTCCCAAAGTTGACTTCAGAAAAACATCAACATTTACGATCCGCTTTATTATTCAACTCGTCGTTTCGCACTTCATTCTAGCCAGCGAAAAACAGAAACGCAATCTCCCTACATCGCATCGATTATGGGCCGCCAATCTCCATGCAAAGTTCTGATTTTCTCCCTTGATACTGCCCACTGTACAGTGTACACATACCAGACCACCACGACCGCAGAACCATTTGGATCTTCACCCATCCATCGGTCATCTTTAAGTGAAACAATAAACACATTTAGTATTCCGCACTTGCTACAAATTGCCATCATCAGTAGTGTGGACTCCGGCTGGGCGGGCGGACGTCTATCAGTAGTTGGTTCATAAATGCGAGTACATACCCTACCTACAAATATGTGTATCGTACGGTATGCGGTGGTGATGATGATCATCACATATCTGGAAATGCTTACGCGCACTTATGGAAGTCAGCAGTGCCAACGTGCCGCAACTGCTCGGCGAACTCAACTGTAGGTCGCGCATCCCATGGCTTTGTTTGCATATGGAAACAGACTCGGACGGTCAAGAATCGGGGAAGTGTCGAGAGTAGGCACAATTTTCACTGCGTGCCGCTTCTACTCAATACAATGTCCAATGACCGGTAGGGTGAGATATGAGGTGAGGATGGAAGAAACAACTGGACAAGAACGTGTAGGTCGCAGCTGGTATCGATGTTGAGTCGGTTATGAAGCATTCTGTGAGGTCATGGAAGCACAATGTGTTGTACTGAGATATTATTGCTTTTCACACTCATAACCTACAGCGAGAAAGTAAAAAACAAGTGCCAATTCAGAGGCAGAAGCACAGGCAATTCGTTGATGCCAAGAATAGGGTACATGTATCACTTAATCATCGATGAAGCTGTTTGCCAGTAAAACGTTCCCTTTAATTTCAAATGAAGCTTGCTCAACACAAAACATGTAGGGGATACTAAGGGATTTTTTTTATTATCGTACAAATTGAGCCGAAGCGCCGAAGGGTCTCAAATTTTCATCAAACTTTTTTCCACTGGATGGAATGCATATATGAACGAAAAAATTGATAAAAAATTTAGGGTCGCCTATTTTCCCGCAAAACTCAGGTGGGTGGATTTTTTATTATTTCCTCTGACAATACTTACTTTGAAAAATCATAACTCAAGAACGAAGCATCGTAGAAACAAAGTTTTTTTTAGAAAATGAAAGCAAATTTTCTAAGAAATTCAAAAAAATATGAACTGGAAAAAGTTTTCCACAAAATTTTCCACAGTTGAGAAAATTCGTAAAAAAAAACGGAAAAACTATGCCCAAACTCGTGCAAAACTTTCAAACAAATATTTTTGAGAAGGTTATGTTATAAGCTTTATTTGTTGGAATTTTTGGAATGCACTTTTTTTCGTTTATGAGTTATGGCCAATTTAGTTGAAAAATGTCCATATGTGCCATATAAGCCTTTTTTGGAAAATCATAACTCAAGAAAGAAGCATCGTAGAAACAAAGTTCTTTAATGAAAATGAAAGAAAATTTTCTCAGGAATTCAAAAAAAAATGTAGTGGGAAAAGTTTTCCACAAAATTTTCCACCGTTGAGAAAATTCAAAAAGAAAAGCCGAAAAATCCCAAAAAGCCCAAATTCGCGGAAAATTCTCAACAGAGTATTTTTGAGAAGGTGATTTTAAAAGCTTTGATCGCTGAAATTTTTGGAATGCACTTTTTTTTCTTTCCTGAGTTATGGCCAATTTTGTGAAAAAATACCATGTAAGCCTATATTATATGGAAATTTTTTCACAAAATTGGCCATAACGCATGAACAAAAAAAAAGTGCATTCCAAAAATGTCAGCGATCAAAGCTTATGAAATTAGCTTCTCAAAATTATTTTTTTTTAATTTCCGTGAGTTCGGGCATAGTTTTTCCGGCTTTTTTTTAATATAGGGTATTAGTTCCCTTATTCAGCATGTGGCTCCCATTTTCATCCTAAGAAAAACAAAGGATTGAAGCGTTGTTTGTTTTGTTTCTTATTTTTATATTTTTTGTTGGAAGTGAGCACGCATGAAAACAAAAAGAACGGAATCAATCGGTGCCGTAATCGCTTGTTTTCAAATAGGATGAATATGGGAGCATGAGATTACTGATGGAACACATACCCTACATTTTGGATTTCTGAAAAAATGGTTTCATTTTATAAAAAAAAAATACGTTTCTACGATGCTTCGTTCTTGAGTTATGATTCTTCAAAGTAAGTAGTGTCAGGAGACAAAAAAAAATCCACCTGAGTTTTCCGGAAAAATAAGCGACCCTGATTTTTTCTCATTTTTTTTTGTTCATATATCCATGAGCCCTGCCTGTGGAAAAAGTTTCTTTAAAATCTGAGACGCTTCGGTCCAATTTGTACGATAATGAAACAAATCCCCAATGTCTGTATAAACTCCGCGAGGAGGATTTCCTGGAGAAATTGTCGTAGTAATTTCTGAAGGAATTCCAGGATGAATTTCTGCAGCAATTCCTGGGATGATTTCTGCAGGAATTCCTGGGGGAATTTTTAAAGGCATTTCTGAAGGAGTCCCTGAATGAAATTCTGGGGGAAGGCCTGGATAAATCCCTGGAGAAATCCCTATAGAAATCTCTGGAGAAGCTCTTGGAGAAATTCCTGGAGACATGCCTGTAAGAATTCTTAAGAAATCTCCAGAGGAACTCCTGGAGGCATTTCTGGAGGATTTTCTTGAAGAATTACTGGAGAACTTTCAGGTAGAATCCCTGGAGGACTTCCTAGCGGATTTCCTGAAAGAATTCCTGGAGGAATCCCTGGGGGAATTACTGGAGAAATCTCTAGCGAAAGTTTGAGAGGAATTTCTGGACAAATCCCTGTAGGAATTTTTAGACGAATCCTGTAACAACTCCTGAAGCAATTTCTGGAGGAATCCCAGGAAAAATCCGAGGATCAATGTCTGAGGGAATTCCAGAAAAGTATTGAGGAATTTCCTGAAATTCTTGAGGAATTGCTGAATCCTAAAAAGAGTACGTAGAGGAAGGAGAAATCCTTGTAGCAGTTCCTGAAGAAACCAAGAGGAATCTCGGAAGCAATGCTAAGAGGAGCTCCTTAGGGAATCTTTAAACAATTCTTGGAGGTGTTTCTGAAAGAATTCCAGAAGGAGATCCAAAGAAGAGTGCTTGAAAGTATTCTTAACCTTCCGTAACTCGCGCGGATAGCCAACAGCGTCAGCACCACGCTAATGTTGAATACACAAAGCGAGATTTCTTCAACGTGTTGTACTGTGGAGCGGACCTGGTTGGATGGTTAGAACACGTGACTATCACGCCGAGGACCTGGGAACGAATCCCACTCCCGACAAACTCACAAAACGTGAGTTCTTCCTTCGGAAGGGAAGTAAGGCGTGGGTCCCGAGATGAACTAGCCCAGGGCTAAAAATCTCGTTAATATAGATAAAAAAAAACGTGTTGTACAAAATACAACTGCGCGATTCTGAAGGAATCCTATTCAGGATTCTGAAGGAATCTTGTTCAGGATTCTGAAGGAGTCTTGTTCAGGGTTCTGAAGGAATCTTGTTCAGGATTCTGAAGGAATCTTGTTCAGGATTCTGAGCGAATCTTGTTCAGGATTCTGAGCTAATCCTGTTCAGGATTCTGAGCTAATCCTGTTCAGGATTCTGAGCTAATCCTGTTCAGGATTCTGAGCTAATCCTGTTCAGGATTCTGAGCAAATCCTGTTCAGGATTCTGAGCTAATCCTGTTCAGGATTCTGAGCAAATCCTGTTCAGGATTCTGAGCAAATCCTGTTCATGACTCTGAGCAAATCCTGTTCATGATTCTGAGCAAATCCTAGTCAGGATTTTGAGCTAATCCTGTTCAGGATTCTGAGCTAATCCTGTTCAGGATTCTGAGCTAATCCTGTTCAGGATTCTGAGCAAATCCTGTTCATGACTCTGAGCAAATCCTGTTCATGATTCTGAGCAAATCCTAGTCAGGATTTTGAGTGAATCCTGTTCAGGATTCTGAGTGAATCCTGTTCAGGATTCTGAGTGAATCCTGTTCAGGATTCTGAGTGAATCCTGTTCAGGATTCTGAGTGAATCCTGTTCAGGATTCTGAGTGAATCCTGTTCAGGATTCTGAGTGAATCCTGTTCAGGATTCTGAGTGAATCCTGTTCAGGATTCTGAGTGAATCCTGTTCAGGATTCTGAGTGAATCCTGTTCAGGATTCTGAGTGAATCCTGTTCAGGATTCTGAGTGAATCCTGTTCAGGATTCTGAGTGAATCCTGTTCAGGATTCTGAGTGAATCCTGTTCAGGATTCTG
>NC_085137.1:467343759-467344770 GCF_035046485.1 Aedes albopictus | reverse complement strand
TTAGCTCATCCACGTCACGTTGCAACACACACTTTGGTTCGGTTTGGTTTAGTTCGGTAGATGCTTTGTGATCCTCTCTCCACTGAAGAAATCCGGAAAAACAATCATCGCAGAGCCAAAAACTATTCCTCTTCGGCGGTGAAACAGCGGCAAGCTCGTTATCGTCCAGTCCAACACAAGCCGCGTGATATACTCGAGAACACAAGCCATTACAATAGATGAACGGTTGCTCTCGCGTTGCGATGTTGTGAAGACATTTTTTGCATTCCATTTTCGATGCACAGTTTAATCACAGTTTTTCCAAAGAGCGGTAATCGATCGAAAGATTTGGTAATGTTCAAACTATTTATCGGCGAATGCGCTTTCAACAAAATCCTTTAGACGATTTTTAAGGACAATTTAACGACAAATTTCGGAGAGCAGATACAACAACAAGCCGAACGGCAACCGACACGACGACAGACACGACAAAAACAAACAGAGATGCATCTACCCAACGGGGGTCCTTGAGCCCAATAAGCCAATTTTGGGTAAATGCAGGTTTACTCAAATTTGGGTTGAATGAGGGGGGGTCTTGGGTTGAATTTACCTACTCTTAAGTAAATGTTTTTGCTGGAGGTGAAGGCAATTTACCTAGTGTGAGTTTAATCGATTTACTCAAATTTGGCTTATTGGGCCGAACTATGGGGTTGCGTCAAAAGAACTCAATTTTGGGTAGTTTGGCGGCTCCGTGTAGTATTTAGATATTTTTTGTCTTCTTCGTGCATGTGTGAGACCTGTCAAAATGACCTGACATTTGTCAGTCGTTTTGAGGTTTGGTTTCTCTCTGTAATAAAGAATTGTGGACACATAATGATCAAAATTACTGGTAGTTTTTCATATTTGGTCATCCTAAGTTCTATGGACAACATAAAACGTACAAAAATATCAATTACTATTCGACTTATTCGACTATTACGGAACGTTTCAAGTGACTCTCATCTGTATTTGCGTCACCAACCTTTCACCAGA
>NC_085137.1:467342770-467343736 GCF_035046485.1 Aedes albopictus | reverse complement strand
GTTAGTACTATGTTGAGTAACAGCTTCAAATGGTGACGTAGAAATGAAAACATCAGTTTAAACCAGGCCCCTGACACGGCCTATATCAATGCATTGGAATCATGGTAGACAGGATGTCCTGGGCGCTAATAAATAGCGCCCACTGTCAAATACGAAAACATCAACAATTTTTTGTTTACCGTTTATTTTGGTTTGTTGATCAGTTTTTGGAATCAGTTTTTTCACCGCTTATGATCACAAAACACTTCAAACTCGCTTTAATATTAATGTACGGTAAGAGGAGCATGCGATTAGTTGAATAAAGCAACCCAACAAACACGCATTGTGAATGTGATTTCGTGTGTGGCTCACAACATCAAACAAAAGCTGCGTTTGTTGATTACACGCTCGTTTCAATTTGCACGAATATGAGTATAAGGCAGTTAGATGCTGGCTACGATTAATTTCATTGATGCCAGGGGCCTGGTTTAAACAAAGCCACATTTCAAGGAAACAAGTCTCGCGTTTAGTATCATACAGGCATATCAACAATGATCGATTTCTCTTCATCGATTTTCTCTTCGGATTATTCCGGGAAATCGGGCCAAACATTTCAATAGGTATTTAATACGACCAATATTCGGATGATCTCTCGGTGTGTTTCAGTAAAGAACTAAAGCCAACAAAAACAACCGAAAATGATTTGCCGGCCAAGTTGTTAACCAAAGAGAAAATCGATGAAAAGAAATCGATCATTGTAGATACGCCCGCATGATATTAAGCGCGAGAAGTGTAAGAGAGCGAGAAAAAAGAGATCTACACACGGAGAAATCAAACTACCTAATTTTTGGGTCGATTTTACTCAAAGCTGAGTATATCGAATAAACTAGTTACCCAAAATTAGGTTGTTTTCCCTTTTTCCCTCACCGATGTTGTCATAAACAAACAGAGATGCATCTACCTAACGGGGGTCCTTGAGCCCAATAA
>NC_085137.1:467339460-467342270 GCF_035046485.1 Aedes albopictus | reverse complement strand
GCGATTCTTTAAGTTAAGAAAATCAGAAATTCAGATATGTTTAGTAGAATCATTCATGTTTTTTTTAAGGGAAAATCCTCTTAGAACTAATTAAGAAATTTCTCAAAAGTTTCCTTAGGCAATAAATCCAGGAATTCGTAAAAAATATTCCAGAGTTTTCTTTAAACATTTCTTCAGTAATATTTTAGAAAATTCTTATAGACATTCTTCCATTCAGTTCCAAAAGTGTCCTTTAAAAAATTTTCATTGAATTGCTTCCAAAATTAGCTCATAGATTTCTCCAAAGAATTTCGCCGGTCATTTTTTTCTCAAATTGCTCTTGAGTTTTTATTTCTTCAGTAAGTTTTTTTTAGAAATTTCTCAAAGTTTACCTGTGAAAAGCCCCAACTCCTTCAAACATTTATCGATGAATTCATTCAGCAATTTTGACAGGGGTTCTTATAATAATTCTTCCAGACATTTATGTTGAAATTTCTCAAAGGATTTTTTTTAAGTTTTCTTGCATTTTTTTTTTTAATTTTGAATCAATACCTCTTAAAAATCCTCCTGTTAAGTGGGCTTTCAGAAGTTTCCCAGAGAATTTCTCAGGATCAAGTATATGAATTCTTCTAAAAATTTATCAAAGAATTTCACTAGAAAATCTTACAAGGATTTCTTCACAATTTTATTAAGAATTTTTTTAGAAAATGTTCCACAGAGTTTTTCTGAAAACTATCTAAAAATCATTCTAGTATTAATTCAGAAACTTCTTCAGAAATTCCAATACTTCAGAACCAAATTCTTCTAGTGCTTCCTTCATTATTTTTTCAAGGGATTATTTTGGAAAATCTTTCATGGAATGCTATAATTGTTTCTAGATTGTTTCTAGATATTTCACTAGAGATTCTGAAATTTCTATTAAAAAAATCTTTACAAATCTTCCATAGAGTTTTCAGCTTTCCGCCAAAGATTGTATCAAAAATACTTCTCCAAGAGCAAATTTTCAGGGATTCTTTATAAGTTCCTCCTAGAATTCTTTCAGGAAATCCTTCAGTTGTTACTGCCAAAAATTCTGCAAATACTGCTTAAGAAAATCTTCCATGGATTCCTTCTGACAATGTTTCATTGATGTTTGCACAAATCCTCCGGGTATCCGTTCCAGAATCTGTCATGTTTTCTTCCATAGTTATTTCTTCAAAAAACCTTCTAGGACTTACTCAGAATACCTTTCATGGATTTTCTCTGAAATTCCTCCTTGGATTGTTCCAGACATTCCCGTTGGGGATTCTTCGGTAAATCATTCATGAGGAAAAGCTGCTCCTGGAATTCCTTCGCAAAATCTTGTAAGGTTTGTGTAAGAAATTTATCTTCAAAATCTTTCATGATTACTTTAGAAATTCGTCAGAAATGTTCTTCCTTGAGAAATACTTCCGAAAACTATTTAAAAAACTGCAAAGGGTTCCTGAAGAAATAACTTTTGTAATGTTTATATAAAATCTACAAGGATTTTTATCGCAAATTTCTTCCGAATTATTGCATTCTTTTTTCAATAATTTCAATTTTTTCCTGGTATTCCTGTAAAGACTCCTCCTTAGTATTTTTAAGAATTTTTTACATGCAGCCTGAAGTAAATTCTCCAGAAGCTCTACATGTGTACGAAAACCGATTTTGAAAGTATTGCTTCGTAATTAAAAAAAAAAACAAAAACCAAAAAAATGAGAAAATACGTCCAGTTTCGCCCAAAGAAATAAATCTAAGAATTCCAAAATAATCCTCAAGAGATTTGTTTAAAAATTCCTTCAGTGATTTCTTTGGAAATTCTTTTAGAGATTTTTCCACAATTTTCGAAAAAAATATCCCTTAAAAATCTTGTTCGATTTCCTTTTATTTTGTCATATTTTTCTCAAATTACTCTGGGAATTCATCAAGATATTTCTCCAGTATTGTCTTCATACATTTCCCAAAAAAAATCCTATGGAAAGCCTGGATTCCTTCAAAAATTTACCGACGAATTCATTCAGCAATTTTGCCAGATATTTCTATAGCAATCTTCTAGAAATATATGTAGAAATTACTCAAAAGATTTCTTTTGAAATTTCCCTTGGGTTTTTTTTTTAAATTTTGAATGAATACCTCTAAAAATCCTACAGATATTGATCCAAATATTTATTCAAGTATTCCTTTAGAATTCCGCAAATTCCTTTGGAATCCTTCAGAGTCACTTCCAGAAATTCTTTTAGGACTTCCTTCATAAAATTATCAAGGGATTATTTTAGAAAATCTCTCATGAATTGAAGATGTTCTTTTTTCATAATTTCTCCTTCCTCCTGAAATTTCTCTAAAAATTTTTTTATTGAATGTTCCATAGAAGTTTTAGCGTTTCCCCAAAGATTTTTTTCAAAAGTTCTTCTCCAGGAGAAATTTATTCAGAGATTCTTTCAGAAAATATTTTATTTATAAATTCTTGTGTCCTTTTTTCAATTTTTCAGAGATTCCTAATAAAACTCTTCCCCAATATTTTTCAGAAACTCTTACAGTGTAGCCAGAAGAAAATTTTTCAGGGATTTATTAATAAATTCTTCCACAAAATTTTCCAATGATTTCCTAAACCATCCTGAGATTCATTATAAAATATCTAAAAGAGTTCCACCGTACTATCATTGAACTGCAAATTTCAAAAATACTCTTTAATCATGTACATATCTTAAGCATGCACATAGTAAAATTGTTATTTTACAGATTACAATAAACCACCTAGCCCTCAGCCAAAACGCACTGATGATTCATTCTCATTAAAAATGAAAGTGATAAAATGTTGACTCTCATCTTTC
>NC_085137.1:467338270-467339437 GCF_035046485.1 Aedes albopictus | reverse complement strand
AGAAAGCCTTTGCTGCCTTTGAAAGGAGCAACGTGGATGTGGCATTACGCTTGAGTTGTGCTACTGAACTGCTTCGGTAGTCAGAGCGTTCCGTAACCACACGGGCAAGCAGTCGGAATACATAGGTTCTTGCGGCTCACAAGTTGACGAACAATGATGTGCGTGATGATTTATGATCCTTTGGTGTTGGGAATCACAGGTTTAAATTGTTTTTTTTTTTTTTCTGAAATGCCTGCTATTATATGCATTGAGCTTGAATGTTGAAATTGTTTCAGTTTTGATGCCTCGTTCGAACTTATGAAAGAACGAGTATTGTGTGCACACCAAAAATCGATTGAGGGCTTCAGCAAAATTTTGCTGAATTTTGCCGAGCTGAAAGTTTCAGCAAAAATTTTGCTGAAATTCGGCAAAATTTTGCTGATTTGTTCAGTAAACTCTGCTGATCACCAGTAACGTTTTGCTGAAAATCAGCAAACTTTGCTGAAAGTTCAGCAAAAAAATTTGCTGGACCCTTCAGCTCGGCAAAATTCAGCAAAATATTGCTGAAAGCGTTTAGTGTTTAGGTTCATGAACCTTTGCTAGGAAAACATCATTTCTGTGTGGGATGAGTATCACAGCAATACAATTAGTGATCGTCATTGAAGGCAATGTTTTACCTAGGGTTCAGCGTCAATCAGTGTTAATATTCCCTACTCAAAGATTGCAACACCGAACTAAATGTGACTCCCACATTTCTTATTCTTCTCACTTAAGTATACCCTCCCCGTGATAATTGTGAAGATGCAGAGCTATTCTCGGTCTCAAGTAGAAACATTCATTTCCCTTTCGTGAGGACGTAGCCAGTGTTTTAATGAGAAAATGCACTTTTGAATCACGTCTGCACATTCACATCACGAGATTTCAATACAATTTGTAATGATCGTTCTGGTGAACTTTCTAGGTATAGAAGATCTCAGTGTACTTATTTTAGGAAATTGTCCCTTGAAATCCCTTATGACGAAGATAACAAAAACAGAATTCATGTCTTCAATTAAAGATATTTGGGCCTGCCTCTTTCATGTGTTGGGCTTGGGCTTTAATTAAATACTTTTTGTGGAATAACTGCTGACGAAACGCGTAAAAACTGCAAAAAAAGCTTCGGTAAAGCGGAATTTCTTGAAGATGTTC
>NC_085137.1:467219128-467337770 GCF_035046485.1 Aedes albopictus | reverse complement strand
AGGAATTGATCCAAGAATTGCTCCAGCATATCCTTCAGAAAATATGTTAGCGATTTCTCTACAGGCAATTCTCAAGGAATTTCTTCAGAGATTCTTCCAAGAAATTTTCCAGGGATTCCTTCAAGAATTTTTCAGAGATTCTTCCAGACATTCCTCCTGAGATTCCTCCAGGAATTGCTTCAGAGATTCCTCCACAAATTTATCCAGGGATTTCTTCAGAAAATCCTCCAGAATTTCCTAATGAAACTTCTCAAGGATTTTTTTTCAGAAATTTCTCCAGGAATTCTTCCAAGAATTCCTCTGAAGGTTTCTCCAGGAATTCTTCCTAGGATTTCTCCAAGAATTCATCCAAGAATTTCTGTTGGGTCTCATCCCAGAATTCCTCCTGGAATTTCTCTAGGGATCACGCCAGGAATTTATCCAGAAGTTGCTCCAGGCTTTTTCCTGGAACTGCTTCAGGGATTCTTCCAGGAATTCCTTTAGAAATTTCACCAAGAATTCCTCCAAGGATTCCTTCCGAAATTCCTCTAAGATTTTCTACAGGATTCCTCAAGAGATTTGTCCAGAAATTTTCCTAGGAAATCCCCAGATTTCCTCCAGAAATTCCTCCAAAGAAATTTATTTATCTCGAAATTTATTTAGGATTTATTCCAAGAATTTCTGAAGAAAACAGAAATTTCTCTGGGGATTCCTCCCAAAACTCATCCAGGAATTCATTCAGGTATGCTTTCTGAAATTCAACAGGGTTTTCTCCACTTTTTTCAGGAATTTATCCAGTATGTCTACCGGGGATTGCTCCAAAAATTCCTCAGGTGATTATTTCATAAACTCCTCTCAGTCCATGTAACATTTTGATGACCAAATAGTCTAGAAGAGGTTTTGAAACCCGTCATAAAACCTAACACGTTTTATTTTAGTTTTATTATGGTTTTAAATACCTCTTCTAGTCTATTTGACTAAAAAATGTTACTTGGGAGGTTTTCTTCAAAAATCATTCAGGAGTTCTTTCAGAAATTTTAGAAATCCTTCAATCATCTTTTCCAGGGATATATCTAAGAATTTAAGAAAAATTTTCAAGAATTTCTGGAGGAATTCTTCCAGCGAATAGTATTGGAAGATAATGTTAAAAAGCATGCACATTCTTTAAGTAATCCCTGCATTTATGCACAGAAGTTTACTCAGAGATTTCAATAGGAATTATAACAATAAGCGCGAGAATAAGTCCACTATTTTCAAAAAATCTTCGGACGGGTTTCCATCATGTAGAACTTATCATGTTTTCACGTAACAATAACCTGAAATATCAGAATCACTCATCCACATTTCACGTAAACGATACGTAAAATTTACCTGACTCATCACGTCGATTAGCGAGCTAAAATTTGCTACCTGACATTCCGGCGAAGGTTACTTGAAAAATATGGTGGACGAAAACTACCTATCTTATCACGTAAATTTGACGTAAAAATTTTTCAGAGTGTAGTGGCGGCAGAAAAATATAAGGATGCTGGGAAAAGCTGGAACATAACCAAATGCTCGGAAATATAGATCAGATTTATCGGAAGAAATCTAAGGTTTCCGTAAGGCGGGGATTTCATTGGTAATTTTGGGACGATGAGGGGTTATTTATCGGGAACAAATTGGCTTGGTAACAGTCAGAAAATTTCAAGAATGAACTAATGTATTCGTGATATGTTGGGTAAAGATTCCTCTAGAAGTTGCTTTATTTTTCCAAAGACTGGGAATTCCTTCACAGTTTTATGAATATGTAAGAAAGTTTTCATTGGTATTGTCTTTCCAAGTATTGTCTTTCAGGAGTTCTAGGAAAATTCCACCAGGAGATGCTGGAGGAATTCCCGGTGACTTCCTGGAGAAATTATCGGAACACTCCAGAGGGAATTCCCTGGGATCTCCTAGAGAAATTACCGGAGAGCTCCTGCAGGTATTCTCGGAGAATTTTTGGAGGAGTTTCCAGGATTCTCCTGAAGAAATTCTCGAGGATCTACTACAGGAATTCTCGGGGAACTCTTGGAGGAATTCGCAGGGAACTCCTGGAAGAATTTCCTGGGATCTCCAAGAAGAATTCCTAGGGAATTTCTGGAGGACTTCCTTGGGAATTTAAGGAAGGGGGGACTTTTTCGGAAATTTCCGGGGAACTCCTGGAGGTTTTCTCGGACTATTTATGGAGCAATTCTTGGGGAATTCATGAAGTAAGTCTCGGAGAACTCCTGGAGAAATACCCGGGGAACTCCTGGAGGTATTCCCGGGAAACTCCTGGAAAAATCCCATGGAATTCTTAAAGGTATTACCGGGAAGCTCCTGGAGAAATTGCCAGGGAGCTCCTGAAGGAATACTCAGGACATGCCTGGAGAAGTTCTTAAAAATATCCTGGAAGGATTCCCTGGGAACTCAGGAGTTTTTTTTTTGTTTGAGAAACTTGTGCAAATATTTTTAGGAAACTGCTGGATGAGTTTCCGGGCATTATTACTAGAGGAGTTTTTGGGAAAATCATGAACTCTTGAAACAAAATTCGTGAAAATCCTTGAGAGAATTTGGGATCATTTATGAAGGAATTACCATAGAGGAATTCCCTGGAAAATCTTTGAGGGGTTTGGCAAAAAAATGCTGGAAGAATTACTAGAAATATCCCATTTAATACTTGGAAGTATTCCTGGGGAAGCCATGCAGGTATTCCCGGAGGCTAGTTTAGGAATTTCCTAGAAACTCCTAGAGCAATCCTCGTGGAACTACTGAAGGACCCCGGGAAGTACTTCTGTAGGAAGTTCTGTGTACATTCTAAAGAAATTCTCAGCGTTATTATGGAGGAATTTTCGGAAAACTCTTATGAATTCTTGGGGAACTGCTTGAGACAATTTTAGAATCAATTCTCAAAAGTATCTGGGAGAACTCTAGGAGGAAATCAAGAATGTGCTTCTGAAAGAATCTCAAAAGGAACTGTTGTAGAAATCCCTAAAGAAACGACTTGAGCAGCTCCTGAAAGAACTACTGGAAGAATTTCAGAAGCATACCAATTAAAAGGAAAACTGCGGCATTTCCAGAAGAAACTATTTAAGGAATTCCACAAGGATGAAACCAACAAGGAACTCCAGTAGGAAATGTCAATTTTATTATTCTTCACATCCTTCTTACAGTATCGTTTCGTTAAATGCTGTCAGTTAAACAAATGTTGAAATTACTTACGTAAAAAAAGGAATTTTACTTAAGTGCTCTACTTGGGAACAGGAAACTTACCATTAGTAGCAAATCCTGTTAAGGATTCTTAGCGAATACTGTTGAATATTCTGAGCAACTCCTGTTCAAGATTATGAGCGAATCCCTGGCCATCCCTGAAGAAATCCCTAAAAGAAATTCGGGAACAATCCTTGAAGAAACCCCCGGAGCAGTCCTTTAGGAGATCTAGGACAAGGATGAATCAATAGGAATTCATGAAAGAATGCTGAAAGAGTCTCTTAAAGAATTATGGAAGAAATAACGGAAGAATTCTTGGAGAAATCTCAATTCTTGAAGCAATACTGGAGGTGTACCTGGATGAATTTCGGGAGGAGCCTACGAAAGCATGTCCGGAGAAATGTGAAAAGGAACTCCAGGGAGAAATAATAAGGAAAACCTGACAAAAGTCCCTGAAGGAATCCCAGGATGAACCAATGAAAGTATTCCGGGAGAAACGATTTCAGCTTTTAAGGTGGAATCACTGGGTGAATCCAGGGAGAAATCCAGGAAGGAATTCACGGAATGTTTCGTGACAGAATTCAGAGAAATCGAGATATATCTAAAGGAATGCTAATAAAAACCCTGGAAAATTTGCTTAAGGAATCCCGGGAATAATCTCCCTGAAGGAATGGTAGGAGAAATCCTTAAAGGATCCAGGTAAGAATTAATGAAGGAATGTGGGAGGAACCCTTGAAGATGTTCCAGTAGAAATCATGGGAGGAACGCTAGTAGGGGCATCCCGAGGAAAATCCCTGAAAGAATTCTGGAAGAATCTCTGTAGGCATTCCAAAAAGAATCATTCAAAAGGTCTCTAAAAGTATCTTGTATAATATCCAACCTAGGAGGTACTTCTAAAGAAATTGAGTGAGATAATTCTAAAGGAATTTTATAGGGTTTTCCGGATACAATACTGAGAGAAATCCCCGAAAAAAAAAACTGGAAAAGTTCTTATGTGAATCCCTACAAAAATAATTGAAGGTATATCAGGAAGAATCCTGACTGGAATATTTGAGAAAATTACAGGACAAATCTTGCGATGAATTCCTAGAGGATTTCCGGGAGAAATTACGATTAAATTAAATTAAATCTGAAGGAATCCTAGGAAAAATACCGGGAGGAATTACTATGTAGGACATATGGTACTCGTGGTGTTAATTAAATCAGTGCTACAACTGGAAGCATTCCCGACTCACGGTACTAATGAAGTTTAATGATTTGTTGATAAAACACCATCAGTTCATATTGATTATGGAAAAAAAATCACACTTTGTAGTTGATGCGAAGATTTGCGTTCATCATGATGCAAACAAACTATTGTGAATTGGAAAGTTCTTCTTCAGTACATATAAAGTTTGAGAGATCGAGTCTATTTTCAAATAACCTGAGCATTCTCGAAGCTTCCTATAAGCTATACCCTTCACTAGTGCGCAAATCAAACACAAGCGATTTGCCACGTGATTGCCATATTAGCTTTATCTGAAAAACCTCTCCACTTCCCAGCACTATACGATACCTCAAACAATCTTCTCCCTAAATATCCTTCACACTTAGTACAGTGTACGACGCCAAGCCAAGAACAACAGTGTTGTAGGAAAAGCTCGTGTGCACATACCCCAACAGCAAGGCTCCATAAGTCCAGTGGGGTGCCGTACATGGGGAGCATCGTCGGTCGGTAGCAGCCAGTTGGGAGTCAAACCGACCCCAACCCCCAAGCGGATTCCACAGATGCCGTGGCAACTATCTGGCGCCCGCCTGCCTGGCGCCAACTTATACAGCATCACTCCTCTCCACCGGTTTCCCCCCAGCGACCTACCCGTCTCCTTCCCAATTCTTGTGAACACCAAGCGACCGCCCTCCTGGAATCTATTTTTCCAACAGGGCTTTTAATGTGATTTTTCTGTGGGGCTTCTTGCAGCTTCCGAGCTTTCCATGCTGACCAGAAGCAGAGTGATGTAGAATCAGGCGAAAATTTATTTATTTCCATGTGCACATGGACGGCTGCGGCTACCTACCTACTGGCAGGGCAGGGCGTTTCTCGATTGTTTTCCGACCGACAAAGAATGGGGAGTTTGTTTTATCGGTTATCGTTATCAAAATCAGATTTTCTGTATCGCTTCGCTTTTTCTTTTTTCGGTGGGTTCGGTCGAACATGTGACATTGCTGACATTATGTGGCGGTGGCGACAAGCAGTCGGGGCCGGCAGATTTGTAAATGTCGACAACTGTTTTTCGGTGAAGGTGGGTGAAGAATAATAATTTGCATGAAATGGGCAACATATTTCAGCGCACACAGTTTCATTCTTCGAATTGCTGTAGGTCGTGACTTGAAACACCAAAGCTCTCCATTAGTGTTAAAATGAGAAACAGTCACAATCCATGTGCGTATCCAAACGCAGTTATTTATTCCAACGCGCGCTAGATCGTACCTAGATATCTGGGTCGTGCGTAGGAGGTCTTCATAACTCGAGCGGAATTATGCGTTTCATGTTGGCTGGCAGCGAAACTCATAAACACGCACAGTTGAACCACTGCTGTTCTATGCTATGCCGACTTAACATAGTAATCGGTATAAAGTAGACCTGCGCGCCAATGTGTATTCAATCGGTGCTGGATAATTTGTGATCGATAGTGGCGGCGGCGGGTTCTTCTGACGTAGTGCTTATACAGGTCGCGGTCGGACTCAATTATCCGGAAGCGGGTTTTAAAGCTTTCCGAACAAATATCTGGGAAATGGAATGCTGTAGAAAACTGAACTTTTGACATTATTTTTTTTCAAACCAACTTCCACTCCGAATCCTGAACAGAATTCGCTAAAAATCCTGAACAGGATTCGCTTAGAATTTTAAAAAAGATTCGCTTGGAATCCTGAACAGGATTCGCTTGGAATCCCGAACAAGATTTGCTCAGAATCCTGAGCAGGATTCGCTCAGAATCCTGAGCAGGATTCGCTCAGAATCCTGAGCAGGATTCGCTCAGAATCCTGAGCAGGATTCGCTCAGAATCCTGAGCAGGATTCGCTCAGAATCCTGAACAGAATTATCTCACAGAATCCTGAACAGGATTCTCTCAGAATCATGAACAGGATTCTCTCAGAATCATGAACAGGATTCTCTCAGAATCCTGAACAAGACTCGTTCAGAATCAGAATCAGAATCCTGACCAGGATTCAATCAGAGAAGGCTTCGCTTGAAATCCTGGGAAAGATTCACTTGAAATCCTGCGAATGATTCGCTTGCAATCCTGCAAAAAATCGCTTGGAATCCTGAGACGATATAGCTTGGAATCATGAGAAGGATTAGCTTGAAAACCTGAAAAGGATTAGCTTGGAATCCTCAGCAGGATTCGCTCTATATGTTGAGCAGAATTCGTTCAGAATCCTGACCAGGATTCAGTCATAATCCTATCCAGGATTCACTTTGTATTCTGATCAGGAATCGCTCGGAATCCTGAGCAGGATCAATGTCATGTTGCAATAAAAACTTTTTGAAATTGCTTTAAAAAAGTTTCAATCTGAAGGCTGCACAGAAAATGTATCGAAGACCCACACATTTATCGAAAATCTATCTTAATTCAGTTAAACCTATTTGAGTTTTACCAGATTTTTCTAACATTGCCTAAAATTTCTACACTGAAATCTCAACAAGCACTCGAAAAAGTTGTTAAAAATGACTCCAACAAACCAGTACTATTTTAGGTAATTCTATCTTTCAACGTCGTGTTAATCGAGAGTCTGGTTTATTCTTATTGAAATTCCATGAGATCCCTTTGAAAAACAAAACATCTTTACACATATGATCCAATTCCGATAACCTAAGATATCTTAAAGAACAATGTATAAAAAATAGAAATAAAAATCATTAGGTTACGCGTGAAACAGCAAATAGCTTTGTTCGAAATACATGTTCACTGTTTTTTATTCTTACAGTTCGTAAGTGATTAATTAGAAGATCATTAAAACAACTCCCAAGTATGCTACCATTTAAGGACGATTGCTCACCGCCAAACAAACAAGCTGACTAGTCAGTCGCCCAGAATTGGAACTACGATTTCAGTGCGGAGGTGCTCGAAACAGGTCCGTCTGTCCACCAACCAAAACACTCCATTGGCTACTTGTCTTGAGTAGCTGAGCTGAGCGAGCGCACCCTTCTTCCACAACCAATCATCATGCTCCCGTACCTAAGCACAACCATATAGCTTAACCCACTCTGATGTGCGCAGCACTGAATGGGCACTGAAAGGCATAAAATCTGACATCAGCGCCCACACACGCGTCTCGATAGCCATTATTATGTGTCAAGTCAAGTCGGCGGCAGCCAGCACCCAAGGTCATCACAAGACAGTTCGCAGTTGATCGATCGATAGACGATGTTTGGTGGACGACCGGATCGGACACCCACCAAAACCAACCACAACAAGATGATCGGTCGGCCTTTTTTGGGGCGTGCGAGGAACCGGTTGTCTGTTTGTTATTTATGTTTGTGTTTTGAAGATCGCACCGGATTTGAAATGTTAGCAAAAAATCAATTGATAGGTGTATGCGGATCTTCTTGTCGGATATCTCAACCTTCAATGAGCACTGATTGCTGAGGTTGACCCACTTATCGCGTTCATGAAAGTTCGAATGAAAGCGTTCACCTCATCTAAGGTGATTAATCATTCAATTACAGAGAACCGTGCCAAGCACGTCTGTCTGGCTGCAGACTGCAGTCGTCGTGACTAAGTGGGTCGTACCGTTCGTACTACCATCCTTTGTTGATATCGTTTTTACCAAAGTAATGGCGTAACACATTACGGTATCTTATCCCTTAACATTGTAAAGAGCGTACATATGCGTAGACACAAAGGGCAAACGTGCTGCACACGTTAATGATAAAGTAATACGTCCAACCTACGCTGAATCCGCGCGAGAAGTCTGACTGACAGATGATGTGTCTTTATTTGTACCCAGGGGATGTCTATAAACCACGTCATATTATAAAAAGAGAGGGGTATTGTCAAAAGTATTATTTCAAACGAGTTTAAAAAAAACGGAAACCATGAGGAAGGAGTGACCGTCTGAAAATTCCAGGGGGATGACGAAGGGCCAGAATCATCTACCCAGCATTCAATGCAACATGGCGTCCAATGTTTTTGTTTTGATTGCTTAATTCATGGAAAAAATGCGCCGGAAACATCGACACTGCTTCGCTGCTGCACATAATATCGTGCAAAGTGATAAGGAAAGAGAAACAATCATCAAAAACAACGATTTCGTTTAAAATGTGTAATTTGTGAAATAAGCACTAGCAACACACGAGCCACACACCCGAAAATCAGGAGCAAGTTAGGGTAAACCGACCAGAAAGTGGGTACCAAAACGCGCCGTACCAAAAATGATGTTGGGTGAAGCGGCGATGTACCAAGTTTGACAGCCGTGTCACCCCACTGGAAAATTCGAACGAAGTTTTGGACGACCCCCATCCACGATTCGTCGGCATATCGGTATCGGTGGCCAATTTGGCAGGTAAGCAAACCGACGCGACGCGGAACTTATTTCGGTAATATTTATTTGCAGACGTGCCGCGCTGTGCTGCTGCTCTATGCAACACTGTCTCGTGGGTAGTGAAAATCATACAAAATCATGGTCCTTGGACAGTTATACGCAAAGCGGTAGTGTAAAAACGATGTTTCTTCTCGGCTGAACTGAGTTGAGGTGGTTCAAAGAGGTCACACAATTTTAATGGCGTGTGAATAATTGGCTTGCGGTGTATGACGAATCTCTAAAGTTTATGTCGTCGGTTGATGAAATGAGAAAAAGCGGAACGTCTTTGAAGAGTTGGGCAATTCAGAGACGGAATATGGAAAGGGTAGGAAGGTCTTTCGTTGGTTAAAAGAGTAATCAACTACCGAAGAATCCTGGGCAGAAACAATTCAGAATTTTTAGCAGGACTAGTTTAAAATTAAACGGATTTATTTGGAATCCTGATATGGATTGGCTTTCAAATCTGATAAGGATTTGCTTGCAATCCTGCCAAAAATTCGTTTAGAATCCTGAGAAGGATTTGTTTGGAATTTTGAGAAGGATTCCTTTGGAATCCTGAAAACAATTCGTCCGCAATCCTGATAACGATTCGATCGGAATCCTGAAAAGGATTTGTCCGGAATCCTGAAAAGGATTCGTTCTAATGAGGATTCGCTTGGGATCCTGAGATGGATTCACTTGGTATCTTAAGAAGGATTCGTTCGGAATCCTGAGAAGGATCCCCTTGGAATCTTGAAAAGGATTCCCATGGAATCCAGAGAAGGATTCACTTGGATTCACTCACGATCCTGAGCAGAATTCGTTCACGATCCTGAGCAGAATTCGCTCAGAATCCTGAGCAGAATTTGCTCAGAATCCTGAACAG
Source organism: Aedes albopictus (assembly GCF_035046485.1). Classification (NCBI taxonomy): domain Eukaryota; kingdom Metazoa; phylum Arthropoda; class Insecta; order Diptera; family Culicidae; genus Aedes; species Aedes albopictus. Next base: position 467,328,154 of record NC_085137.1, on the reverse strand, counting down.
GATTCGCTTGGAATCCTGAACAGGATTCGCTTGGAATCCTGAACAGGATTCGCTTGGAATCCTGAACAGGATTCGCTTGGAATCCTGAACAGGATTCGCTTGGAATCCTGAACAGGATTCGCTTGGAATCCTGAACAGGATTCGCTTGGAATCCTGAACAGGATTCGCTTGGAATCCTGAACAGGATTCGCTTGGAATCCTGAACAGGATTCGCTTGGAATCCTGAACAGGATTCGCTTGGAATCCTGAACAGGATTCGCTTGGAATCCTGAACAGGATTCGCTTGGAATCCTGAACAGGATTCGCTTGGAATCCTGAACAGGATTCGCTTGGAATCCTGAACAGGATTCGCTTGGAATCCTGAACAGGATTCGCTTGGAATCCTGAACAGGATTCGCTTGGAATCCTGAACAGGATTCGCTTGGAATCCTGAACAGGATTCGCTTGGAATCCTGAACAGGATTCGCTTGGAATCCTGAACAGGATTCGCTTGGAATCCTGAACAGGATTCGCTTGGAATCCTGAACAGGATTCGCTTGGAATCCTGAACAGGATTCGCTTGGAATCCTGAACAGGATTCGCTTGGAATCCTGAACAGGATTCGCTTGGAATCCTGGACAGGATTCGCTTGGAATCCTGAACAGGATTCGCTCGGAATCCTGAACAGGATTCGCTTGGAATCCTGAACAGGATTCGCTTGGAATCCTGAACAGGATTCGCTTGGAATCCTGAACAGGATTCGCTTGGAATCCTGAACAGGATTCGCTTGGAATCCTGAACAGGATTCGCTTGGAATCCTGAACAGGATTCGCTTGGAATCCTGAACACGTTCCTAAAATGTACAATGGCCTGCATAGTTTTTGAAACGTCTGAATTATGATAAAATACCGAAAAGCTATCTTTTCTATTATGGGGCTTAATGAAGTAAGTTCCCTATATGATATTACCCATCCATACAATCACGTACCTAATGGACGACATCTTACATGGAGGAAGTTACTGTTGGACATTAAGTCATCAAACCAAGTCTAAGTCATCACTCTGTAGTGTAGTCCTTCACAGTTCACATAAACACTCGCTTTCCTCCGTCGCGTCGTCATCGTCGTTGCTTGAGCGACGAGCTCCATCGCAAGAGTACGGCACGAAACGTGATAATGTTTATCTTTCCGTCATAAAGTAAATACGCTATCTCCAGTTCAACGACTAACGTACCTCTACCCCGCCCCACGTATGTATGCATGAACGAATATGTATATGCATTTCGTCTTTGTGTTCCGCTGAGACTTTAAAAGTTGCGCGCCTTTCAATTCAAACCAATAATATTATGGATTCCGCAGAATGATGCCCGGGCTCGGACGGAGTGCAATCCTTAGCAAATCAAATAATTTGCGCGAATGCGATATCACTGTCGCCGTCGTCGTCAGACCTCAAGGGGCGAACTTGTTTGTCCGGCAAAAAAAATGCGCATGCACAAGTTCAACACTTTAGCTTAGAGAGCATTTTATGGTCACATAAAGTGCGATGCCGCCGCCGCCACTGTGGAGTTGCTGTAGACTCCGGAGGTCAAGCTGACCTTTTGAGTAGTCTGACGCTCTCGCTGGTTTGGATATATCAATCGCCGTGGAACGGCTTGTTCTAAATCTATAAGTAAACAGATAAGCTTATCAGGTGTGGAATGACAAATGGTGGTCAGCCGTATGTGTCTGATCCAACTATTTATGAAGCCATTACTGTTGGCTTCGCGTGCGACCACTCTAGAAGCTGAAGTTCTCGTTCACCTACGTTAACGCGGTTCGAGTTTTTTTTAATCTGACCGTTTACTCCAACCAATGTTTAAAAATATCTTCAAATTAATGACTGTCAGACGGCCGTTACAATGCGTAAACAAAATGTTTATGTAGCTTCAGGTCAGTAAATCATGATTCCACCGAAAACCCAAAACCGGGGAAAACCTAGCTTACGTGTCACAGTTGGTACCAATTTTCTAACAGCGATCTTGATCCCTAAATAGAAACTGAACCAGCTTCATTCATAAAATGTCGCGAATCAAACTAAGCGTTGCAATACACTTAAAGTCGGTGATATCACCTTGTTTGCATATTTCCGAGAAACAAGTTTTGCCATTGTAATATCGGACGGCAAACTGCGCGAACAGTTCGTAACTAACAAACCATCTCATTCATGAGACCCCGCGTTTGAAGAGGTGGTGGAACCCGCTCGCCTCTGCAATTCTAGCTTCTTCTGAGTAGTGGAGGGCTCCTCGTGACCCAAACCGTGGCCCTCCGGTGGCGGTGGTAGTGGCATAAGTAACGATTTTGTGCGGGGTGCAAAATTGTCATTGATCGCACTGCCCACGGATGACGACTGACGACCAACGAGCAACGACCGACGACAGATGGTTCAAGCGTACCTACCTACCTAGTCGGACTCGGTAATCAATTCAGAAATATCAGCACCTTTTTCGCTGCGCCCTGCTGGTATTCGGAGTTGCAGCTCCAAGCTATCGACACCGAACGCAAGAATCTATCGATCGGAGTGGGAGTGTTTGTTTCTCTTTCGTGGTGCATCTGGTGTTATGAAATGGTGGCTATTTTCAGAATCTTCGTTTTCAATCGTACAAATGGAGAATGGGAGAGTGTTCATCGGGTTCGAGTTTCTTCTAGTTGCAACGATAAATAATGCTTACTTGGTACAAGGTAAAAGTGTAGTCTTGAGATTTTGAGTAGAATTGGAGTTAACCCTTCAAAAGAGTCATAGTGAATTTAGGTTCCATGTAAATATTGTTCTGGATTCTAAATATATTTTAATCATTAAAGGCAAACAAATACTTGCTCAAGTTTTAGAGTGAACTTGCTAAAGTTTCCAATTAAATTCTGTACAAAATGCTCAGTGAATTATTTGAGCGAATTCTACTCAGAAATGTAAGCGGATTCAGTACAGGAATCTAAGCGAATTTGGCTCAGGATTCAAAGAGAAAACTGCTCAGGACTTTGAACGATTCCTGTTCAGGATCCTAAGCGAATTTTTTTCAGGATTATCGCTGAATCCTGTTCAGAACTCTGAATTTCGAGCGAATCTAGTTCAGGACTCTGAGCGAATCTAGTTCAGGATTCTGAGCAAATTTTGGTCACGATTCCCGAGCAAAGGCGGATAACTAAGTGATATCACTTTGATAATAAACTATGTTATCGGTATTATTATCTTGTTATTTTTGTTATCATCTTTTCCAATTGATGATAATCAGATGATAACAAATTTAGTTATCAATAATTTTGGTCTATCACGATAACATAAAAATACTAAATAATAACAAAATATGTTATCAGTTTCAAACGCACATTTCAAAGCTTTCCCAGAACTGACGGTCTGGCGGACCTCGAATCTAAAAATAAATTCCGCTTTCCATCTTCAATGCGACTGCAGTACGAAAGCGTAGCCTTCAACCACTCTCCCTCTCACTGAGTCCCGTTGGTATAGGGGCTATCAGCTGCGACCGATAATCACTCGATCAGGGTTCGAGACCCACGGGTCGGTAAAGTAGATTTTTACTATTTTCGTCGATAAAATAGCTCGGAATGATAACTAAATGATAACAAAACCTGTTATCAATCAGCTGTATTTTTTCATGTTGATAACTAAATGTAATATTGAATAAAATATTGTATAACACAATTAGTTATCATCTTGAACTAAATGATAACTTAACTTCTTATCATTTTGGTATTCGTGGAGTAAATTTGAGTTATCATGTTTGTTATGTTGGCTCTTAATTCAACCTAAATGATAACAAACTCAATTATCAAACGAATGATAACCAGGTAACAGAACTTGTTATCATTTTGTTATCCGCCTTTGCTCGGGTTCTGAGTGAATCCTGTTCAAGTTTCTGAATTAACCCTGTTCAGGGGTTTGAGAGTACTTTTTCATGATTGTCAGTGAATCCTATTCAGGACTCTGAGCAAAACATATTCAGGATGATGGGCGGATCCTATGTAAGATTCTGAGCGAATCCTTTTGAGCAGCTTGTATCGACTTTTCGAACCATCTCAGAAGAGTAGACAAAAACTCTTTTCGTGCAGGTTTATGCACTTTCAATTTATGCACCTTTTTCATGCCCTGCATAAAAAGAAAGAAAGCTATTCAAAACCAATATTGTGCATAAGAAAATGTGATAATGACCGTAACTGTGGCAACAGCGACCAAGGAGATGGCATTTACCGGGACGTTTCAGGACGTACTAGGAGATTACAGGAGCGTTACAGGAGGTACCAGGAGATCTCAGGGAGGATTCAAGGGGGCCCTAGGGAGTTTCCGGGGGTACCAGGAGGTCTCAGGGTCATTTCAGGGAGTATCAGGGCCTCAGGGGTATCTATGGCGTTTGAGGGGGGTTCAGGAACGCTTCACCCAAGTAACATTTTTTAGCCAAATAGACTATAAGAGGTAATTGCAACCATACAATCAAAATAAAAGGTATAAGGTTTTATGACCGTTCTCAAAACTTCTTCAAGACTAATTGGTCATTAAAATCAGTGCTGAAAAATTCATTTCGGCATATCTAAATTCAATCATCTACAGCTCATTTTAGAAGCTGAACCTGGGAATATGGTATTTGAAAAACTTGTGCGGCTAGACCAGTTCTGCAAGAAAGTCACGGAAAAACCGCTATTTTTTGAATATTTATTGTAAATGTCACGGACTACCTTCGAAAAATGCCAATGATATTCACGGTGAATATCATTTGGCATTTTTCAAAGGTATTCCGTGACATTTACATTAAATATTCGAAAAATAGCGGTTTTTCCGTGACTTTCTTGCAGAACTGGTCTAGCCGCACATGTTTTTCATATACCATATTCCCAGGTTCAGCTTCTAAAATGAGCTGTAGGTGATTGAATTTAGATATGCCGAAATGAATTTTTCAGCACTGGTTAAAATATTACTTGAGCAGGGTACTCCAGGGGAGTTCCAGAAGGTCTCAGGGGCATTCTGGGTGGTTTCAGGGTGTATTAGCAGATATCAGGGATGTTTCAAGAAGTTTCAGGGTTTCCAGGGCGCTTCAGGAGATCTCAAGAGCGACTCAGAGGCGTCTGGGGGTTCCATAGGGCATCATGGGTGCTTCACGGGGTGTTCCAGGAGAGCTCATGAAGATCTCAGGGGCGTTCCAGGAAGTACCGGCAGATTTTTTTTTAATGTATATAATAACAACTTTAAATTCTATGCATAAAATACCTGAAGGCGTTTGAAGAGATCTCAGGAGCATCTCAGCGGGTTTTAGGGGCTCCAAGGGATCTCAGGGGCGTTCCAGGGGATCTCAGGGACCAGTATAGTTAGCGGTCACAGTTTTTGACACCTTTTCGTCGATATTCGGCTGCCTTTGTCTCCAACATTCGCAACACAAGCGATCAAACTACTGTACGAAACAAAACTGTCAAATGAGTGCGTCCTCGGGAGATAGTTCTGTAATTGTCTTTCCCATAAAGAGAGCTGTTTTGGCTATATGTATGTGTCGTAATCGATTTATCAAGCACGAATAAACTAATTTTATATCAATCATAATCAAAATTTTCTGGAATCATGAAAAAAGCTGGAATTAGACAAATGTCATCGTGTTAGACGACATTGATTTGATCCACTTTTATGTTTATTGATCTTCGTACTACCGCTCGTGTTGTGTGTAAGAATGTAACAAAGCAAGCTGACACCCGACCGCGGCAACGAAACGAAGGTAGTGAAAAATGTTGAATGTTTACAAGCCTGTCAGGGACATTTTGAGGAGTTTCAGGAGGTTTCAGGGCAGTACCTGGAGTACTCCGCAGCGTTTCAAGGAGTTTCAAGGAGAATCTGGAGGTTCAAGGGCGTTTTAGGAAATCTGAGGGGGTTTCATGGGAACTTAGGAGGGTTCCTGGGGGACACTGTCGCACTTTAGGGAATTCAGGAGCGTTTTAGGGAACCTTAGGTATCAGTAGGTCGGCTCCAGAGGCACGTTCTCCTCCATTTTGTACATTTGAGCCATTAGGGAACCTCAGAGGAACATCAAGGGGGCTTCAGCGGGTACCTGAATTTCTCTGATACGTTACAGGAGGTTCCAGTGGTCTTCATGAGGTACCAACAGATCTCTCGGGCGTCTCTGGGAGTTTCAGGAAGCTCTAAGTCGACTTGGGAGTATTTTCGGAAGTCTTAGGAGGGTTTCAGGAAACCTCAAGGGCGCTTCAAGAGGAATCAAGAAATATCATAGGCGTTGCAGGGGTCTCAATAACGTTTCAGGAGATCTTGTATGAGAAAAAATATAATATTCCCGCTCTCTTCCTAATATTGCGTCTACCCAAATTTCAGCGATACTGGCGTAAGTATAAATTTATTTTTTAGAAAATTTCAGGTATCATACCAATACAAGGTATTGGTTGGTTATCCAGGTATTGAAAATAACTTATTTTGGTATTTGGTAGGTATTGATACAATACCTCAACGAGTTATTGGTTTGGTGTTGAGGATGGTTTGAGGTATTATTCAATTATGGAAAAATCCCTATTTGTATGGAAAAATCCCCGATTATTATTCAGGTATTGCCATACTGATGTCATTATTCACGCGTTATGCACAGAATACACACCAGTTATTATTTTTGGTATTTTACCTCTTATACAGGGCTACTTAATACCTCATTCAGGTGGTAGGTATTCGGTTTTCCATACCTGAGTTAGTTATTCTTCAACTATTTTCTCCTGCTCGGGTTATTATCTTTTGAATGAGACCAGGATTTAGATCCCAAATTTTTGATTGGGAATGTCTCCCTCCTACTATTCATGGTGCAATGTCAAAACTGGGACAAATTCTGCTCTTAGCTTAGTGTTCTATGAGAACTTCCACAGTTATTAATTAACAGCTTCCGCTATCAAAGATCATTTTGCATGTAAATAGTGTATGGCAGGCACAAAGATACTCTATGCCCAAGGAAGAGTTCTTTGACCGACCAGGAACCAAATCAATCACCATCAGCATGAACCATCAGCATATAACCTGGGACACGGTTATATCAAAAAAAATAATTAGGAAAACTCTCGTTCCTGTATACTTTTTGAGTTCAATTTTGCTCCCATATCAACTGTGGAAAATTTCAGCCCAATCTAAGAATCTATATTTTAGCGCCGTTCTCAAATTTTCATACGATTTAGTATGGGGAAATTTTACTTCCGCAAAGAAAAATCGCTAGGGGTCACCCCTAGATCCCTAAAAATAATTCGATGAATTATTCCAGTAGAAACTTCACGAGCAATCAGACCTCCGAAGACCGCAAAGCGATGCGACATTCGTGGAGAAAGTTGTTAAGCCTTACCCGATTGATAAAATGCTTTTTTTTTTTTTTGTTATGCCTTACATGTTAAACAGCATTGGCATGTCACTCGGATTTCAGTCAATAACTTTTCCCACATGCCCACAATGCGCAAAGCGATTTCGGAAGATTAGTTTCTCGTAAAGTTTCCAACAGAAATCATTCATCGATTAGCGATTAGGGCGATTTTTCTTTAAATAAGTGATTTTCCCCCATTGAAAATCGTATGTAAACTTAAAACGGCTGGCGCTAAAATATAGCTTCTCCGATCGAGCTGAAATTTTGCACGGTTGATGTGGGGTCAAAATGGAACTCAAATAGTGTACAGGAGTAAAATGTATTTTTGTGTCCCTCGCTAATTGACATGCTGAATACTCACATCCTTACAGTTGTGGCTATAGGGATCCTTACATTAATCCTATCACGTTGGGGGTGCTAGTGAAGAAAACCTGTTCTGAATTCTAAATAAATGTTGCTCGGGTTTTGACACATCATGTTGAGAATTTTAAACAATTTCGTTTGAATTTTAAACAAATTTTGATCAGAGTTTTGAATCCGTTATGCTCGTGATTCTCAAGAATGCCTATTCAGGATTTCAGGCAATGAATAAATCATACTCAGTTGATTCAGCAAAAATTACTTAAATAATGACCAAATTTTGCACAGTAAACAGAAATTTTTGGCTGCAAAACGGAATTCTGCTCAAATTTTTTTACAAATTTGAGTTCAATATGCCGAGCAAAAGATTGACTAAATTTTGAGCATTCACTACTTAGAATTATGAGCGACCTCTGCTTAGAACTCTGAGCAATTTTACTGAGGATACTAAGGAAATCATTTTTAGTATTCTGAGTAAACTCATTTATAGATTTTGAGCAAATTCTACCCAAATCCTGTAGGATGTTCAGCGTATAAAAAACGAGCGTGTTCTGAACTCCTTCTAAGTACATCATGTTGAAAATTTTAAGCAGAACCAGCTTATTCGCTAAGTTTTGGCTGTTAGGGCGCGCGAGTGGTAGCACTGTCGGATGTGTACAAAATCGTTTGCGAGTTACATCTTGCCCGAGCAGAAGAAAATAACAACAGCATAAGGAACTGTGTTATTTGGGTAAAATAACTGAATAAAAGAATCGATTATTTTTAAGTTACTAACATAACATATTATGTTATAAACTTGTCTGTCATAAGCGGCAAAATAACAAATATCATAACAAAAAAATGTTCTTGGAAAACCATTTTAATAACTTGTTTTGTTAGTTTCAATAACAACTTAAAAATAGTAAATTTGAAAAATATTTCAATAACAAATTTTGATATTAATATGCTATTGATAATAATTGGAAAGCAAAATTTGTTATAACATCAAAATCGTAACTAAGTAATTATGATACTTATTATATAAAATTATTCACTTTGTCTCAAAAACCCACCAATAACATGAATAACAATATTTCATTCTAAGAGAATGTAAAAAAATCTTCCAGAAATTTCTCCAAGAGTTCTTCCACAAAATCATTCACTAATTTTCAAAGACTCCTCTAAAAATTCCTCCAGAATTATGAACAGAATCCCTTCAAGGATTTCTTCACAATTTCCCGTGATTATTTGTCCCGAATTTCATCTTAAGATATCTCAGAAAACTTCTTTGAGAATTTTATTAGGAGTTTTTTCCGAAGAAATCTCCAGGAGTTTTTCAAAAAAAATTGCCAAGAACTCTTATAATTGCTCAGAGAACTACTTGTGGAATTTTTAAGAACACTGCACCAGGAGTTCTTTTTAAGACTTCTCCAGGGTATCGAAGGGTTTTTCCAGAACTTCCAAGTGTTTTTCCGAATATTATTTATGGAATTTTCAGAGGATTCGTTCAGAAATTTCCGTCCTTACTGAATGCAAAAATAGAACAAAACAAAAGGACAGGTCATTATTATCGAATCGTTGCTTTGATTTCAAAACTTGTTACTGTTGTGCCATTATTGATAAGTTGATCAATAGTACAACAATAACAAAACGTGTACTTCAACAAAACATATTATTGAAATGTAATTGAGTGAATGTATTTCAATAGCTCGATTATAACAAAATGAGATTGTCCAACAAAATTTATTATGGAAAAGCTGATAATTAAATAATGACAAAAAAAGATATAAAAACAGGTTATGGGATTTCGTAGTAATTAATTTGATACTCTCCTCTGCTCGGGTGCTGGTTGGTTTGTCACTTCGTTGAATCTGGTCATCGATTAACAGTAAACAGTTCAGTCACAAGCGGTTGAAATACAATTGATAAGTTATGATGAGCACTCGTGAAAAGAAAATTTGCAACTTAGTGAGGATGTAACGTGGAACATGGTGTTTTTTTTTTCGATTGATTATTTGTAAACTATATTGTTATATGACCACACATCTTTTGAATACATTGTATTCAGTATTTCACCATCATTCCATTATCTATCATCCATCAAAAGCTGTTTCATGTCTGGAATCCTTCTAAAAGGTAATGATAGGGTTCATATGCCACTCTTGATTCATAGCAAATTGTTCTCAGAATCTAGAGGGAACCATGCTAAAAATTTTCAGCTAATCATTTCTAGGATTCAGAAATATTCAAAGTGAACTGTGCTCAAAATTAGTAACATGTTTCATGCTTCGAGTCTAAGATAATCAAATGCTGCTCATAAATTTGAGCGACACCTCTTCAGAATTGTAAACGAACCTTGCTCAGGGTTCTGAGCAAACCAGTTCAAGATTCAGTGCAAATTTTTCACAGCACTCTAAGCAAACCTTGCTAAGGATTTTAGTTTAACTTGTTTGCTTGAAATGCAGGATTTCCTAATATTCTTGCTTAGTAAAAGTAAGCCGATGAACTTCAATGCTATGAACATCTACACTCGTTACTTGTGAGCTTGTTCTATCAACCAAAGCGGATCTTGTAACAATCTTCTGATGGCAAACGAAAGATATGTACGTGCTCGCCGCAATCTTTGACATCATTCCATGCCATAATAAAATTCTTGACAAATCATCGCCATTGTTTCCCGTGACAATATATCCGATTCGTCTTCGTTGGTTCCGCAAAGGAGTGGGTACTTCACTCGCCGCCAATTTACAACCAATTGAGCAAACGATCATAAATTAATCATTCATGATGCGATAGTGGTGCCTGCCTATACCTCTATGGGCATCCTCCACTAACAGATCGTCGTTTATTAAGTTGTCAATATTGTATGGCGTGGAGTTGTGTTAACTTTAAAGATCCATTACCATTGTTTCGCAATCGCATCGGGTTGTGCTAGAAATGGCGCGAAAGTTATTAGATATAGCTTTAGCTTGGACTTTAGCGTCTAACTACTATTATTAGCAGTCACGATTTGCCCCCACTTTTGCCAACAACAGACTGGTGGTGGCGACGTTGCGTTAACTGGCTGTCGACTGACGACAGTTTGGCAATGAACTTTGGCTCGTCGTTTGGCGTTTGCAGCGAGTTGAGTAGATTATCTCGTGGTCTCGTTGCCGATTTTGCTAGTGTGCCAGTTGCCGGTAAGACATGAATCACAAATTGTTTATTTTTGAAGTTCTTTGAACCAGTCCGTGGTGGGTTAGTCATTGATCTGATGAATGGGTATGACGATTTGCGAGACAACATATGATTTTAGGGTGCCGCTTCTCGGAATCGAGATGAGTCTTCTGCTGACGAGATGAACTATCATTATCGTATACAAAATTGGAATGCGTACGGCGATTCTGTCGAGTACGCTTGTACGCAACGTGAACTGAAATTTTAAGTTGAACTCGAAAGCGAAGAGCGAAACGAAAACAAAAATGCAATAAAATAAACCAAAAAATTGCATCACACTTTGCGCAGGCAGACAGACGAGCGAGAGAGAGCACCGAATACAGATTTTCGACAGAGCATCAAGACTCAGCCCACATACGCTCGTTCGACCGAGAGTTGTCCTCAGCCAGCAGCGTCGACTCCAAGTCGTTGGTTGATGACGTTGCGCTATATGCTGGCGCGATCACTTCGAATCCGCAGCGAAGGTGGTACCTCTTCTTTGCACATATCCGACGAGCAGGAAGTCATAATATTTTTTGCGGGGTTTTCCCCTTCGAGAGGGGGTCGCACGCGCGTGGTCTATTTTTGAAAAAACCGATGCTGACGCGGAAATTGACGTCGTTCAGGCGCGATTCGTGATCTGGGACAGTTCTACTTTTCCAGCTGCCGATGGTGCCGATACGACGGCGACGACGGGATGGTGTCGATCGACTATTGAAAACTAGAGCAGCACGTCTACACGGACGGGCCCGCCGAAAGAGTAGGTGGATTGGTTTGGTTGGCCGATGATTGAAGAGTGTTTTTATTTTCGGCTCCAGGCTAGAATAATATTCCGGTTGAGGTAGTGTTACAAACTTGAGAAAACGATGTTTCCCATATCTTCTGCGCTACTGTATAATTACTGCAGGGGTTTTAAGGCGTAGAATTGTTGCACAACAAATCCTTGCAAAGAATCTTAGAGACACACTCAGTTGAGCTCGACATTTTTACATTCTCATGCCGAGATTTTTTATAAGAGATTCTTAAATATTGGTTGTGGACCGGACCTGGTGTGGTGGTTAGAGCACTTGACTATCACGCCGAGGACCTGGGATCGAATCTCACTCCCGACAAACTCACAAAATGTGAGTTCTTCCTTTGGAAGGGAAGTAAAGTGTGGGTCCCGAGATGAACTAGTCTAGGGCTAAAAATCTCGTTAATACAGATAAAAAAAAAATATTGGTCCCAGACAAATAGAGCTCACAAAAAGATGTAAGGATTTCATCGTATTAAAACTAAATTGATTAGCAACTACTCAAACCTCAAGCATGGTTTGCTCAAATTTATTAACAGGATTTGCTTCGAAATGTGTGAACGGTTTGCCCAGAAGTCCAAGCAGGGTTTTCTCAAATGCAAGAATGGTTCCGTTTAGAACCTTTAGAAGGATTTTCTCGAAACCATATTTCTTTCAATCATTTGCTTAGAATTCTGAAAAGGAATACTCAGAATGCCGAGCAGAATTTATAAAAAAAATGGTTCCAAAGGATTTGCTTTTCAAAGCACGATTAGCTCAGTCATCTGAGCTAGACTTGCTAAGCATCCGGTAATGAGGATGGTAGGATTTCGTAAATTGAGAGTAGAGTTCGTTCCTAATCATAAAAAGAATGAGTTCATAGGGTAGCGAGCCACTTGGGCAATGGCCGGTATTTTGGGCACTCCTCGCTATAACTCAGTAAATTCCAAACCAATTGACTTGAAATTTTGTACACGGCTAGATACTATACGTATCTCTTCGCGTTCCAAAATTTGTGTCAATTGGTTCAAAATTGGCTGAGTTTTAGCGGAAAAGTGCCCATAATAGGACCCCTGCCGAGATGGTTCCACTTCCCTAGTAAAAACTCACACATCCCAAGCAGGATTTGTTTTCCATACCATGATTAGCTCAGAATTTCTCAGAAGCATTTGCACAAGTCTTGTGTAACATTCGCTCAGAATCGTGAGTAGGATTCGCTTTTGTAGATATAGCAGGGTTTGTGCTGCATCTAGAGTTTAAGACAACCGAAATGAATTTGCTCAAAATAAATTTATTCAGAATTAGAATCGTAAGTAGGAGTTATTAAAAGTCCTCATGTGATTTTTTTTTTCCAGAATCTTGAACACGGTTTGCTCAGAATCCTGAGAAGCATTTGCTCATATTCTGGAACAGATTTTTTCTAAGCAGGATGCACTTACATTCAGTAACGTCATGGTAAAATAAGAGCTGGTTACTCAAGATTTCATAATTTAAGCGTCACCTAAACCTATATTATTTGGACTGTTGGCGAAAGAAATGCAGCAAGAATTCCTCCGATAATTACTTCCTATCCCTATGGAGTATATTCCTGTCCATGCATTTATTCTAAGATATCTCCATAGGAATTCCCCTAGGGATTCATTCAGGAATACCAGCAGTAATTTTTATTAGGATTTCTTTGTGAGTTTCCCAAGGAATTACTCAAAAGACTCTTTTTGGAAACAGTTCACGCATTTCTCCAGATATTCCTTGTTACGTTAGATATAATTTTGACCAATTTTGAGTAGTATCTGAGATGCAAAACTTTATTCCAACTGGGTCGGGTGTAAACCTGTGTGATCGTTGAAAGCGAACCATTCCGGAAATATCGGGACCATTGAGTTGGTCAGAAAGGCTCCTCGGGCCGGTTGGACCACGGTACCCTTCTCCCTGAAGCTGCATGACGTCAGTGCATCTATCTGACTGCATTGGCCGGAAGCCCAAGGGAACGAAGATGCTGCGGGAAGCGGTGTGCGTGAGTAATAATATTAAGGGAATGGATGTACAGTGCTGTAAAGAGGAAGACACCTTAAGATGACCAGTAGAATAAGAGAAAATTCACACAAATTTTGATTGAGGCGTTCTACATGTTGTTAGCCGGTCCGATCCTTTCAATTTCCCTTCCAGCAAGATCGTTTCACAATATCCTCCAGACATTTCTTCAAAAAATGTTTTTCTAGCGGAAGTTTTTTTGCAGTTTCGTGCAGGAATTTATCCAGAGATTTCCACAGGAGCACCTTCGAAGATTTCTTTAGAGATCATTGCAAGTCTTTGGAAAATCAGATTTTTTTAGAAACTCTTGTTAGAGTTGCTATTCCTTAACATACTGATGCTAATGTTCCTTAACATACTTTTAGGGATAGCTTCAAGAATTTCTCTAAGAAATACAAATTTTGATTTATTCGGACCTTCCTTCTGATATCTACTGAGATTCTGATATCTACCGAGATTCTGATATCTACCGAGATATTCTTCAAGAATATCTACCGAGATTCTCTCATACACTCTTTCAGAAATTACACATGGATTTATTGTTTCGCAGCTCTTCAGATTTTTGTTCGCAATCCACTCCGTTAGGAATACCTGAGTGCTGAAGGTTCTCCACTTCTTTCAGGTGTTTATTCTGGAATTCCTTCAAATAATTCTATTCCTTCGGAAATTTCTTTAGTTATTCCTTCTAGAACTATTACAATATATTTTTAACTGTTTGCTGGATTTCCTTCAGAAATTCTTGTAAGCATAACTTCAGAAATAGCTTCTGGGATTTTTATGTTGAGGAATTATAAAATTATTTTTTCTAAGAATTTCACCAGAGGTATCCGCACGTGTCCTAAGGATTCCACCAGAATATCATCTAGAGATCCATTGACCCCAACATCTTTGTTGGGGAATGTTGTCTCTAGTTCGACGAAACACATATCGATAGCAGTGTATACTTCATATCAGCTTCAATGCTGTAATATATTTATCCATTAAAATAATATGTACTTAAAACTAACAATAATTATCTTACATGATAGTTTTACAACGAGTCTACTAGAGACGCTACCTATCCAACAACAACACTACTTCTAGATCTTTGTATCAAATAACATTTCTTAAATGTATGACAGTGTTGCCAGTTTCACTCAAACACTTGTCAACTCGTGGTAACAATCTTACTAGGATTAAGGATGTCTTTTAGAAAACTTGTAAGGTTTTTTTTCCAAAAACTTCTTCATAAATTCATTTAGAAAAGCCTTGAGGATTTTTTCCTTGAAATTACTTACAAACTTCTTCCACGAGTTCCAAAGGCATCCACGGATTTCCTGCAAAATTCGTGTACACTCAAACCTCCATTTAGGTAGGATCCATTTAGGTAAAATCTATTTAGGTCCCTCCATTTAGGTAACGTTACCTAAATGGAATTTGATTGTGTTCAATGTTGGGGGGGGTGCAATGTTG
The DNA here is from genome assembly GCF_035046485.1 of Aedes albopictus. Lineage (NCBI taxonomy): Eukaryota > Metazoa > Arthropoda > Insecta > Diptera > Culicidae > Aedes > Aedes albopictus. Next base: position 467,313,017 of record NC_085137.1, on the reverse strand, counting down.
CCCCCTAAACACCCCCCCCCCATGCAGTGTTGAAAAGTGCCAGTATCCAGCGTCATTTCTAGCTGAAATTGAGATAATCAACCATCCTTCCATCATTCCATTGATATCAGCTCCAGCATTGATGACGTCAAACCCGACATCAACCTATCATTCACCTATTTTTATTTTGGCCACCAAACCCAACATACAGTTGTTCGATGTTGGTCCAACAATGGCCCAACATACGATAAAAATTGACCCGACTTTGACCCGACATTCAACAATTTTACAGTCTGGCGGAATTTTGCAGGGTTTTTCGCAAGGTTTTTAGTGTTTCGTGCCCAGCTAGTCATTTGAATGACAATTCTGATCTAAGACCCTCCAAAACCCCCGAAAACGCCCCTCCCCTCCTGAAACCCACCCCCTCCTGAAACTCATTGAAAGCCATCTGAAACTCCGCATGATCTTCTTTAAATTTCCTAGTAACTCTCCCTTGTTGAACTTCTTTGCAACCTTGTAATCCATTTAGGTAATAAACTGAATCCATTTAGGTAATGAATCCATTTAGGTAAAAATTCTATTTAGGCAGTCCCGACTCATTACCTAAATGGAGGTTTTAGTGTAAATGGGAAATCCTGCAAAAATCCCTCTAGGAATCTCTAGGAGTTTTTCCAAGGATACCTTCAGAAAATGTGCAGAGATTTCGTTCAAAAATGTGTAAGAATCCCCTCAAGAATTCCATCAGTAACTTTAAGTGCAATCTCTATGAGAACTCTCTAGAGTAATCAAAAAGGAAACCCAAACGGTATTCGTGACGAAATTACAGGAGTAACTTAAAAATGAACCTTTGCAGGGATTTCTAAGAAATTTGACATCTCTTCTGGATTTCATTTTTTCAAAAATCTTCTCCGTAAATTTCTCTAGAAATTCTGTTGGGAAGTTTCCCTTGAAATTACTTCCAAATTTTTCATAGAGTTTCTTATGACTTAATTTTATGAAGAATTCCTGTAAATAGCATTTCAGGGAATCCTTCAGAAAATTTTAACAAAAAGTCCCTCTAAGAATCTCTAGAGGTGGGAGTTTTTTCCAAGGATACCTTCAGAAAAGTGTGCAGAGATTCTTTGAAAAAAATAATTAAGCCTTTCTTCAAGAATTCCTTCAGTAATTGTTAGTCCTGTTTCTACTAGAACTCTCAAGGGAGAATCTGAGAAGGAATCCCAGGCTTTCTAGGCAGTTGTAAGAAATTAAAAAAACTCTCCAGGTTTTTTTCCCCAAAAAACCTCTTCGAAAATTCCTTTATAGATTATTTCAGGAACTCTTCCAGGGAATTACTTCCGAACTTCTTCCACGAGTTTCTTATGACATTTTCAAAGAGTTTGTTCAAAGGCATTTCAAGCTTTTTTTAAGAATTTCTCCAAATATTCAGAAAATTTTCAAGTGGCACTCTAAGAATCAACAGTGTCATTGTAGGGTAATTACGAAGTTTGTCAAGGAAACCCTGATAGATTCATAAGAAAATCTTTTTAAAAAAAATCGATGGAAGAACTATTGAAGGGATCGTTTGCTGAAAGTCCCGAGACCTTAAATAAAAAAGGAGTACCTGGAGATATTTTTGCAAGTGTTCCTGAAAAATTCCAGAAGGGATCCGTGGAGAAATATTTGAAAGAATCTCTGAAGCAGTTTCTGAAGAAATCTCTAGTTGAATCCCGTTAAAAATCCCTGGATGCATTTTTGGAAGAATTCCTAATGAAAAAAATTTACCTAATGAAACTCCTAAAAAATCTCTTGGTGGAATTCAATGAAGCATTCACTGAGAAATCAAGAAAAAAATTCTAGAAAAGTTCTCTCATAAGTTTTCTGAGAGTACTCATGGAGTAGACATAATCTTAAAGGAATCTCTTTTGGGATACTTCCTGAAATACCTAGATAAAAGTCTACAAAGATTTCTGGATCAATCTTTCTAAGGTAATTTCTAAATAAATCCCTCAAAAGTTTCGTGAAGGAAATCTTGAAGAAATTTCTGGGTAAACACATGGATAAATACAAGGCGGAACTCATGAAGGAATCTCTGTATCAATTTCTGCAGGTATCTCCAGTATCTGCAGGTATCTGCAGGTAAATTCCTGCTGAAATCATTGGATTTTGATTTTAAAATAAATCTCTGGATGATTTCCTGGATGAATCTCTAAAGAAATTCCAGGACATATTCCTGCGAGATCCTGTCTGGATCCCTAGAGGAAAGCCTGAAGAAATCTCCGAAAAATTTCTGGAGCGGATTTCCAGAAATCGCTGGAATATTTTCTTACAAATAATAGTTAGAATTCATGAAGTAATCCTTAGCTGAGTTTTAAAAGAAATCCTTGGAATACTTGATTAATTCTCGTGCAGTGTTCGATCACATTCGGCACCCGGGTTAAGAAAGTAATTTCTAAATTTTCAGGAGAATATCTGAAGAAAGCCCTTGAATGTGTTTTTAAGAATTCCTTGAGAAAATTTCTAAAAATACCGCTGGAGAAATTTATAGAGCTATCCAAGAAGGGAATTGAAAGGAATCCATAGAAGATCTTAGAAAAAAAAAATTACTGAAGGAACCTCTAAAGGAATTTCTGAAGAAATCTCTGGGAGAATTTTCAAAAGAGTTCCCGAAAGAATTTATAAAGAACACTTAGGGGAAAGTTCCTTATGAATTCATGGAGGATTATTCTAAGGAATTCCTGGAAGAAATTCTAACGGAAATCTTGGAAACATTTCTGAGAAAACATTGTTTATTTGTTTTTCAGAAAGATTTTTTAAAGAATCCATTTAGGAATTTGTGAGGTTTCCAAGAAGAACTCTTGAATACATCTCTGTAAGACCATATAGAAGAGTTTCTGAAAGTAGCCATGGAGAACTATATGCCAGAATTCTTGGAAAATTTTCTGAAAGGAATCCACTTTCCACTTTCCACACCGGATTTCATGGAAAAATTTTGGAAAGAACATATGGAAGCGTTTATAAACGAATTCTTGGATATATTTCTGGTAGAAACTCGAGAGAACTTGGGAGCAATTTCTAAAGCAATCACTGGCAGATTTTGTTTTAAAGATTCCTTGGAAGATTTTCTGAAGGGATCACAGAAGAAATTTGTGAAGAAATCCGTGGGTGCTTTTCTAAATGAATGCCTTGAGAAATTTCTGGAGGAATCTCTCGGAGAATGCCTTAAGCATTTCTGTGGTAAGAGTGTATGAGTTTTTGAAGCAATCCACGCAAGATTTTCTAAATGAATCATTCAAGTAATGTTGGAATAATACATTGTGGCATTTCCCAAAAAAAATTCTTGAAGAAATTTTCAAAAAAAAGTCCTTGTAGAATTTTTTTTGAGAAATCAATAAAAAAAATCTTAAATCTCTTGGGCGATTTTTCAAAAACATTTAGAAAAGGCGCAAAAATATCAAAAATAATCACAAAGAAAACAAATCCCAATTCAACAAAGGTATTTTTGCCTACATGGATGGGCAAAAAATTTAACAAATCACATATGTAATTTTATTTTTTATTTTTGAAGACGCTGAAAAAAATTAAATGTCATAGAAGCGATCACCTTTTATTCAAAAAAGACTTTTATTTGTGTTGAACGGCAAGAACCAATTTTTCAATACCATTATAAACACTGCTGAGAGGTGTGAGAGCGCAAAACTACCTTTGTGGACTTTGATCCACAAAATATGTTTTTGCTAATACTATGGCATTTTTTAGAAATCATATAAGAGGATTGATTGTATTTAAGTAGTAAAATGAATAATAGATTAATCAACAAAAACAGGATTAGATTTTTTTCTAAAAAAACGTGCTATCATACTAGAAGTTAAATCAATGATTGGTTACTTGGTGAGTCACTTCGAGTAACCTTGATGACATCCCTTCTCACAATTCTGAGAAGAGTATTTAAAAAACTTGTGGAATTCAAATCAAGAGCAATTGAGCCAAAATTCTAAACAATATAAGCTCAGAAGTTTTAGTATGATTTGATCTGAATATCGACCAGTACTCTCTCAGTATCATGAGCAGGATCTGCACGACATCATGAGCAAGATTTCATCTAAATGTAGAGCAAAATTTGCTCAGAATTTTTATTATATTCGCTGAGCATTTGTCGGTTTTGTTGGGAATATTGAACAGTATCTACTTAATAGCCTGCCCAGCATATTCCTAGAATCTTAACTATACCTACTATAGTATGCTGAAAGATGTGCTCGTTATCAGCCGGATTCAGTACAAATCCTGAGCATGATTTACTCCGAATCCTCAAAAAGATTCAAAAATATACACATAAATCTGAGCTGAATTGGATCAGAACGTAGAGCTAGATTTTCTCAGAAATATAATCAAGATACGTTCAAAATCATTATTAGGGAGAAAAATACTCTAAATTTGGGCAGAATTTGCTGCAAACTGGCAGCACGGTTGACGCAGTTTCCTGAGCGCGACTCAACGTGAATTCCTGGAAATATTTGCTTAGAACCCTGTAACGGATTTGTTCAAAAATAATCTCCTAATCTTGAAGAGAATTTGCTTTGAATATTGAGCTGAATTGACACACCATCTTGTAAAAAATTTACTCTGAATATTGAGTGGAATTCGCCTAAAACCCTCAGATATAAGGGTATAAGTGCCATAAGTAATCTCACGCTCCCAAAATCTTCCTATTCGAAAACAAGCAATTACGAAATCGATTGATTCCGTTCTTTTGTTTTCATGTGTGCTCATTTCTATAAAAAAAATACATAAATAAGAAACAAAATAAACAGCGCTTTAACCCTTTGTTTTATTTAGGATAACGATGGGAGCCTCAAGCTTAATAAGGTAACCAATACCCTATATTATCTAAGAATGTTGTGCTGATTTCGTTCAGAAACTTGGACAGGATTTCCTTAGCATACTGAGCACGATTTTTTTTTTTAATTCTTAGAAGGATTTTCCACGGAACATTTCAATAATTTGTTAAGAATCCTGAAAGATGTGCAGTGCACCACATCCAATGTAGGGCCGAAGTTGCTCAGAATTATCATAAGGCTTGATCAGGATTTGCTCAACAGCCTGAGCAGATTTTACCCTGAATCCTGAGGAGGCTTAGCTCCAAATCCAAAGCTGTATTCGCTCAGAAATTCTGAGTCAGAATATTGAGCAGGATTTTTTTAGAATTCTTAGGGGGATTGGTTTAGCATCCTGAGTATGATATACCTACTTTCCTAGAACGATTTGCTCACACCCTCTCAGAGTTTGTTTGCTCGGAATCCTGAGCACAATTCGCTCAAAGGCATGAGTAGTATATGCTGAGCATTCTGGGTTGGATTTACTTTGAATATTTGTTCAAAAACTCCTGAAAGATACATTAAAAAACACTAAACATATTTTGGTCATTTATCTTAATGTATCCTGCTCAAAATCGTGCGCGTATGCCAATTCAATGAAGGAAATGACGGATGTGAAAATGACGGTGTGGAAAATCGATTATTTCCATCAGTCAAAATGCAACATGCAGCATCCGATGGAATCTCTACCGTTGATGCAACCGCCAAACTTACAGTTTACTGCTAGAAACGTACCGTATGTGAATCTCCTTCGTGGTCCAATTTTATAATTTCATCCGTAGCAGCGGTATCCAACGTTGTTCCACCGTTCTACTGTTTTGCATACGTATATTCACTACTAAGATCTAGCGGCGGCGGTGAACGGCGGTGGGTAGATTGCTAGTAGCTCGAAAGGTGCGCACACTCTGCGTCGGCGGCGTTGTCGTCGTCGATCTCGATACTCTCGATCCACAACGTTCTTTTTTTTTTGCTGTAGGTACGTGGGTAACTTCGGTGTGGGTGTCGCTACCTTTGATTTGTCTCCTTCGAACGGATATTTCTTCAAAATTTATTCACACTCTTCACTTCGATGATGGGGGAAACATTTTCAACATCACATCGCGCACTATTTCACGGGGCTTTTGTATTTCTTTTCTTGCTTTTCAATTCGGCGATCTTCGATTCAATATGCTAATTTCATTCCGCCTGCAAAGCCACACACCACACTATGCCATCAGGGAGCGTACGAACCGAAATAAAACCTGCAGACAGAACACTGAAACTCTCAAGAATGACGTCACCGAGCCAGCAGAGTTGCACAAACAAAAAACACACACACGAGAGATATCACGTCGCGCACATTCCGGTGCGGTTGGTGCCTGGAAAACGGAAGCCTTCACACACCATCTGCTGCGCGAACTTCACTTCACACTCGCGCGCGCAACGGCGATAACACTCGTCGCAATCCCTGGCACAAGATATAGGGCCACTTGCGTGACGGGCGCGCGTCTCCCTAAAGCGGGAGCCACAATGCTGCGTCGACTTCGACTTCGACTTCAGCGTGAACGGATCCGTCATTGTACTAAAACGCAGACGGATGCGTTAAAGCAAAGACTGCCCACAATGCTGCGTTGCGTCGTGCGTTTGTTTACATTGGTGATGGAATTTATTCGCGGATATGGAATTTCAACCGGAATCAACATAGAAATCAGATTTCTGCAGCCGGACTGCATAAATCATTACCAGAATCTGGAATTGAATAGTCGAATCGTAGCAGCCGCTAGTGTGGTCAATATAATCATGGATTATTTGGGAAAATTGTGAAATTTCATCTGGAAACCGATCGCTGATGGTGCGGTGCTTCATAAACTTTTCTGCCGCAGTGATTGTGAGAAGGAACTTGTTCTGGCATTGTTCCGGCAGGAACTTTTTCTGGACTTCTCATAACAGGAAACCCTCCTGAGACTCCTTTAGTAGGAATTCTCTGTTTTGAATTTGTGGATTCCTTCAGAAATACCATTTGTATTTCCTCCGGACGACGCTTCGAAACATCCACAAGAGTTGGGAATTCCCTCGGGAATTCCGTAATGAATTTCACGATTAGTTGCATTTCGAACTCGAAAGTTTTTAGATAATCACTCCCGGAATTCAACGGGAATTCCTTCAAGTTCAGGTTCAGGAGTTTATTTGAGAATTTTACCAACACTTCTTTAGTAAGTTTCTTCAGAAGTTCCCTCAAAATATCCTCTAGATCATTCAGGATTCTTGTTTTCAAAGGTTTCTCGGGAATTTGTCCTATAGTTTCTTCAACAAGTACTTTAAAAGTTTCTGAAAAATCCCCTAGGAGTTCCATGGCGAATTCCTCTAGTGCCATGGAGAATTTGTCCAGCAAATCCATTGGGAATTCCTTCAGGACTTCCATTGAGAATTTTCCCCAGAGTTTAATTAAGCATTCCTTCAAGAAGTCTATTGGGAATTTCTCCAGAAATTCCTTTAATAAATCCTATATAAATAGCAATTGCTTCTGGAGTTTCTTCCAGCATTTCTCAAACAGTTCTTAAAGAAATGGTTTTAGTAATTTTCTGCAGAATTTTTACAGGAGTTGTTTCAGGCTTTTTTTAAGTTTTTTTTTTGCGTTTTTCTCCAGTAGCTCTCTCAATAATTACTACAGAATTCCCTTGGAACACCCCCCAGGAGTTTCTTTGGGAATTTCTCCAAAAGTTCCATCGGTGATATCTCCAGGAGTTCCATCGTAAATTCCTTCAGGTGCTGCATCGGAAAATCTTTTAAAAAATCCTAGGATCTAGTAGGAGTTCCTCCAGGAGTTCCATTCGGGATACTTCCAGGATTTCTATAACAGTTTCTTCATAAATTCCTTATAGAATTCTTCCAGGAGATTGTTTGAAAATTTCTTCAATAGATCTTTAGGAGAATTTTTGGGAAGGTCTCTCAAGAAATTCACCGCGAATTCCTAAAGGATTTTTTTCCAAAATTGTTTTCGGGTATTTATCCAGTAGTTCATTAAACAATTATTTCATAAGTTTCTTAAAAAGTCCCCCTTCGGGAAGTTCTCCACAAAACCCATCGGAGGAGTTCCATTGTGATTTTTTTTTAATTTTCATTAGGAGCTCCTCCAGGAATTCTATTGGGAATTACTGCACGTGTTCTAGTAGAAATTCCTCCAGGAAAGCCCATCGAGAATTCCTTCAGGGGTTCTATATAAAATTCCTCCAGTAGTTCCTTTGGAAGTTCTTCGTGGATTCCTCCGGGATTTTTTTTTTGGGATTTTTCCAGGAATTCCATCTGAAATTTCTTCAAGAACTCTTTCGTGGATTCCGTTGGAGATTCCACTTAGAATTCCTTCGGAGAATCCTATACAAATTCCATTTGAGATTCCTCCAAGAATTCTTTCGGGGATTCCTCCGGAGATTCCTTCAAGAATTCCTACCCAAGTTTCCCCAGGAATTCTTTAAGGGATTCCTCCGGGAATTCTTTCGGAGATTTTTCCCCATATTCCTTCGGCGATTCTTCCAGAAGTTCTATCTGGGATTGTTCAAGGAATTCCATTTGGGATTCCTCAACAAATTCCATCTGGAATTGAGAATGCCTTCTGGGGTTTTCTTTCAGGAATTCCTCCGTGAATTCCTTAAGAAATTCCTCCGGGAATTCCTCCAGGATATCCCCTGGGGATTTCTCTAGAAAATATTTCACGAATTCCTGTAGGAATTCTTCCAGAAATTCCTTTGGAAACTCTTCCAGGAATTCCATTAGGAATATTTCCAGGACTACCTCCATGAATTTTTCTAGGATTTCTTCCAGGGATTCCTCCAGTAATAACATCAGGAATTCATCCAAGAATTCCTTCACGATTTCTTCCAGGAATTTCTTCTGAAATTCCTTCAGCAATTCCTCCGGGGATTTTTCCAGAAATTTCTCTGAGGATTCCTCCAGGATTTCCTCCGGGTATTCATCCAGGAATTCCTCCTAGTGTTCCTGCAGAAATTCTTCCAGAAATTGGCCCGGGGATTTCTTCAAAAATTCCTCTGAAAATTTCTCCAGGAATTCCTACGGGGATTCCTCCAGAGTAATTCCGATAAGAATTCCTGGAAGAGATTTTGGGGGAATTTCTGTAGAAATTTCCGAAAAAATCCCCGAAGGAATTCATGGAGCAATTCCCAGAGCGATCCTTAAAGGACCTCTTGGAGGAATCCTCGGAGGAATTCTAGACACGGAAGAATTTTTGGATTCCTTGAAAAAATGCTTAGAGGAATCCAAAGACGATTTCCTGGAGGAGTCCCAGGAGGAATTTCGAGAAGTCCTGAAGGAATTCCGAAGGAGTCCTGAAGGAATTCCTGGAAAACTCCTGGAGAAGTTTCCGGAACAATCCCGGAGGAATCCCCGAAGGAATTCTTGGAGGAATCCTCGAATGAATTTCCTGGAGGAATCTTTGGAGGCATTCCTGGGAGAATAATCGGAGAAATTCCTGAAGGAAATATTGAAAGAATACCTGAAGTTTTTTCTGGAAATATACCTAGAAGTGTTCCTGAAATAATTTCTGGAGGAATTACTGGTGAAGTTTTCGGAAGAATTCATGGAATAATTTCCGGAGTAATCGTAGAGTAATTCTCCAAAGAGTTCCTGGAGTATTTCCTGGAAGAATTTCTGGAGAAATTGCTGGAGGAATTCCTTGAAGAATTCCTGGAGGAATCCTTAAAAAAAATCCTGAACGAGTCCCTGGAAGAATTCCTGGGAGAATCCTAGAAGGAATTCCTGGAGAAATCCCAGCAGGAATTCCTGAAGAAATCTCCGGAGGTACTTCCTTCAAGAATCTTCGGAGGAATTCTTCCGGAGATTCCTGCAGGAATTTCGTCCAGGATTCCTCCAGGAATTCCTTCGCGGATTCCCCCAGGAATTCCTTCGGGGATCCCCAGGAATTCCCTCGGGGAATTTCCAGAAATTCATTTGGAGATTCCTGCTGGAATTTCATCCGGGATTCCTCCAAGAATTCCTTCGGGGATTCCTCCAGGCATTCCTTCAGGGATTCCTCCAGGAACCCTCGGAGAATTATCCAGGAAATACTTCGGAGTTTCCTGCAGGAATTTCATGTGGGATTCCTTCAAGAATTCCTTCAGAGATTCCTCCAAGAATTCCTTCGGAGATTCGTCCAGGAATTCCTTCGGAGATTCCTCCAGGAATTGCTTCGGAGATTCCTCCAGGAATTCCTTCGGAGATTCCTGCAGGAATTTCATCCGGGATTCCTCCAAATATTCATCCCGGAATTTCTCCAGGAATTCTATCGGGGATTCCCCCAGGAATTCCTTCGGGGATACGTCCAGGAACTCCCTCGGGGAATTATCCAGGAATTCCTTCGGAGATTCCTGCAGGAATTTAAACCGGGATTCCTCTAAGAATTCTTTCGGTGATTCGTCCAGGCATTCCATCGGGGATTCCTCCAAGAATTTCCTCGGAGAATTATCCAGGAAATATTTCGATGATTCCTGCAGGAATTTCATCCGGGATTCCTCCAAGAATTCCTTCGGGTCTTCCTCCAAGAATTCTTTCGATGATTTCTCCAGGAACTCCTTCGGAGATTCCTCCGGGAACTCCTTCGGAGATTCCTCCGGGAACTCCTTCGGAGATTCCTCCGGGAACTCCTTCGGAGATTCCTCCGGGAACTCCTTCGGAGATTCCTCCGGGAACTCCTTCGGAGATTCCTCCGGGAACTCCTTCGGAGATTCCTCCGGGAACTCCTTCGGAGATTCCTCCGGGAACTCCTTCGGAGATTCCTCCGGGAACTCCTTCGGAGATTCCTCCGGGAACTCCTTCGGAGATTCCTCCGGGAACTCCTTCGGAGATTCCTCCGGGAACTCCTTCGGAGATTCCTCCGGGAACTCCTTCGGAGATTCCTCCGGGAACTCCTTCGGAGATTCCTCCTGGAACTTCTTCGGAGATTCCTCCGGAAACTCCTTCGGAGATTCCTCCGGGAACTCCTTCGGAGATTCCTCCGGGAACTCCTTCGGAGATTACTCCGGGAACTCCTTCGGAGATTCCTCCGGGAACTCCTTCGGAGATTCCTCCGGGAACTCCTTCGGAGATTCCTCCGGGAACTCCTTCGGAGATTCCTCCGGGAACTCCTTCGGAGATTCCTCCGGGAACTCCTTCGGAGATTCCTCCGGGAACTCCTTCGGAGATTCCTCCGGGAACTCCTTCGGAGATTTCTCCGGGAACTCCTTCGGAGATTCCTCCGGGAACTCCTTCGGAGATTTCTCCGGGAACTCCTTCGGAGATTCCTCCGGGAACTCCTTCGGAGATTCCTCCGGGAACTCCTTCGGAGATTCCTCCGGGAACTCCTTCGGAGATTCCTCCGGGAACTCCTTCGGAGATTCCTCCGGGAACTCCTTCGGAGATTCCTCCGGGAACTCCTTCGGAGATTCCTCCGGGAACTCCTTCGGAGATTCCTCCGGGAACTCCTTCGGAGATTCCTCCGGGAACTCCTTCGGAGATTCCTCCAGGAACTCCTTCGGAGATTCCTCCAGGAATTCCTTCGGAGATTCCTGTAGGAATTTCATCCGGGATTTCTCCAAGAATTCCTTCGGGGATTCCTCCAGAAATTCCTCCGGGGATTCCCCCAGGAATTCCTTCGGGAATTCGTCCAGGAACTCCTTCGGAGATTCCTCCAGGAATTCCTTCGGAGATTCCTCCAGGAATTTCATCCGGGATTCCTCCAAGAATTCCTTCGGGAATTCCGGAAGGAATCTTCGGAGGAATTGTGGAAGGAATCCCCAAAGAAATCCTGATGGGTTCCCAGAAGGAATTCATAAAGGAATTCTGGAAGTAATCCCGGGAGGAATTCCTGAAGGAATTCCTGGAGTAATCCCCGGAGGTATTTCTGGAGGGATCTCCGGAGGAATTTTTGAAATAATCACTGGAAGAATTCCTGGAGGAATATACGGCGGAATCCTGGAGGAGTTTCTGGAGAAAACCTTGAAGTTTCTGAAGTAATTCACGAAATACTTCCTGACGGATATCCTGGACGAATTCCTGGGGAAATCCCAAAAGAAATTCCTAGAGTAATCGCCGGAGAAATCCCAGGAGGAATTCGCGGAAAACTAACTGAAGGAATCCCCGGAGCAATTCACGGAGCACTTTCTGAATCTTCGGAGGAAATCTTGAAAGATTCCTTGGAGTAATCCGTGAAAAAATCCCCTGAAGCAATTTCTGGAGGAATTTCCGAAAGAATTCCTGGAGGGAACTTCGGAGGAGTTTGTTGAGCAATCTCTGGAGGAATATCTGGAAATATTTCTTGAAAATTTTTTGATGGAATCTCTGGAGAATCTGCGGCAGAATTTGTGGAGAATTTACCGGAGGATTTCCTGGAGGAATTTCCAAAAGAATTTCTGGTGGATTCTCGGGAAGAATTCCTAGAGAGAACTTCTCAGGATTTTTTGGGAAATCTCTGGAGGAATATCTGGAAGTATTCCTGAAGGCATTTACGACAGAATCTCTGGATGAATTCTTTTGGGAATTTCTGGAGGAATTCCCAGAGGATATCTTGGAAGAATTTCTGCACAAATTCCTGGAAGGATTTCCGGAGGAATTTGTGGAAATATTCCAGGATTATTTTCTGGAAGAATTCCTTGAAGTATGACAGATGAAATTCCTGGAGGAATTGTCGGAGAAATCCCCGGAGGAATTCCTGGAGTAATCCCCGGAGGAATTCCTGGAGAAAAACCCGGATGAATTTGCGGGCAACTTCCTGAAGAAATCCTCGGACGAATTCCTTGAGGAATCCCCTGAATAATTCCTGGTGGAATCCCCGAGGATTTCCCGGGGGAATTTTTGCAGGAAATTATGAAAATCTTCAGAGGAATTCCTGGAAGAATCCCCGGAGAATTCCTTGAGGATTCTTTGGAGAATGTTTTTTTGAGGAATCACCGGAGGATTCCCTCGAGGAATCTACGAAGGAATTTGTGGAGGAATCTCTTAACGAATTTCTTGTGAAAACCTAGGAGAATTTCCTGAGGAATTCCCGGAGGAATTACTGGAAGAATCTCCGGAGGATTTCCTGGAGGATTCCCCGGAGGAATTTGTGCAGAAATTTCCGAAGCAATCTCCGGAGAACATCCTGGAGGAATCCCCGGAGGAATTCTTGGAAGTATCCTTAAGGAATTACTTTAGGTATCTCCGAAGAATTTCCTGGAGGAATATCTGGAAAATTGTGCCGAAATTACCAGAAGAATCCCCGCAGGAATTCATTGAGGGTTCTTCGGTGGAATTTCTGGAGGAATCTCCCTTGGAATCCCTGGAGGGTTTCCTTGAGGAATCTCCGGAGAATTTGCTGCAGGAATCCCTGCAGCAATTTCCGGAGGCATCCCCGGTGGAATTCCAGGAAGAACCTCCGGAAGAATTGCTGAAAGATCTTCCCTTGGAATTCCCGAGGAGTATTTCTTGGAGGCATCTACGGAGGCATTCCTGGAGGAATTCCCGAAAGTTCAATACTAGCATTTCTCGAAATACTGCTTCAGGGAACCCCGATGGAGTTGCTCAAGTAATTTCCAGAAATTCCACAAGGTTTTTTTCAGGAATTCCTCCAGGATTTTTTTCAGGAGTTCCTCCAGGGATTCTTCCAAGAATTTATCCAGAGATTCTTCCAGGGCTTGCTCCAGGGATTAATTCAAGAATTCTTCCAGAGAATAATTAAGGTTTTTCTTTCAGGAATTCCTCCAGGAATTTTTCATGGAATTCTTCCAGGAATTTTTCATGAGTTTAAACCAGGATTTTTTTCAGGAATTCCTCCAAGATTTTTTTTTAGAATTTCTTTCAGGAATTCCTCCAGGGATTAATTCAAGAATTCTTCCAGAGAATAATTAAGGTTTTTCTTTCAGGAATTCCTCCAGGATTTTTTCCAGGAATTCCTCCAGGAATTCCACCTGGAATTTCTCCAGGGATTCTTCCAGGATTTAAAAAAGAAATTCTTCCAGGATTTCGTAAAGGAATTCCACCAGGGATTCTTCCAGAAATTTTTCATGAGTTTAAACCAGGATTTTTTTCAGGAATTCCTCCAAGATTTTTTTTTAGAATTTCTTTCAGGAATTCCTCCTGGAATTCCTTCAGGAATTGCTCTTGGAATTCCTTCTGGAATTCATCCTGGAACTCCTTTAGGAAGTCCTTCTGAAATTCCTTCAGAGATTCCTCCTGGAAGTCCTCCAGGAATTCCTTCAGAAATTTCTTCAGGAATTCCTCCAGGATATTCTCCATGATTTCCTCCAGGTATTCCTCAAGGGATTCCTCCAGAAATTTCTCTAGAGATTCCTCCACGATTTTCTCCAGCAATATCTCCAGGAACTCTTTCAGAGATTCCTCCCCAAATTCCTCCAGGTATTTTTCCAGAGATTCCTCCAGGAGATCTTCGATAGATTTTTCCAGGATTTTTTCAGGAATTCCTCCAGGTTTTTTCCGGGAATTCCTCCAGGGATTCTTCCAGGAATTTCTTCAAGGATTCTTCCAGGAATTCATCCAGGGATTCTTCCAGAAATTTTTTCAGGGATTCCTCAAGAAATTCATCCAGAGATTCTTCCAGTGATTCCTCCAAGGATTCTTAATGAGATTCCTCCAGAAATTCTTCCATAGATTCCTCCAGGATTTTTTCAGACGTTCCTCCAGGGATTCCTCCAAGAATTTCTCCAAGGGTTCTTTCAGGAATTCCTTCAGGGATTTTTCCAGGAATTCTTCCAGAGATTCATAGAGACGAACGAGCCGAGGGCTGAAAGTCTTTTTAATAAAGACAAATCAATCAATTAAATTCAGAGATTCTTCCAGGAGTTCTTCCAAAGATTCCTCCAGGGATTCCTCCATGGATTCTTCCAGAGATGCCTCCCGGAATTCCTCCAGGATTTTTTTTTTCAGGTATTCCTCCAAGATTTTTTCAATAATACCTACAGGATTTTTTTTTCAGAAATTACTCCAAGATTTGTTTTTAAAAGTACCTCCAGGAATTTTTCCAGGATTTTTTATCAGGAATTCTTTCAGGATCTTTTTTGTCGGGAGTTCCTCCAGCATTTTTTCCAGGGATTCCTCCTGGAGTTTCCCCAAGGATTCCTCAAGGATTTTCTCCAGGGATTCCTCCAAGAATTTCTCCAGGAATTCCTTCAGGAATTTCTCCAGGGATTGCTCAAGGAATTCGTCCAGGATTTTTTTCAGGAAATCCGCCAGGAATTTCTCCAGGGATTCCTCCATGGATCCCTCCAGATATTCCTCGAGGAAAATTCCATCAAGAGTTCCTTCGGAAGTTCCAACAGGAAATTTCTTTGGTTGTTTCTTCAAGAAATTTTCCAGGAGGTCTCACAGGTTTTTTTACTTAAGTTTCTTATGGAATTTATCCAAAAGTTCCCTTAAAAATTGTGGATTCTTCCACGAAATTAATCGGGAACTCCCAAAGGAAATACTTACCAGAGAAATTCTCGGAGAATGTCGTGGAGGAACTGCTGATGGAACTCATATGGAAAATCCCGACGGAGCACCTGGAGTGATTCCAGATGGAATACCTGAAGGAATTCTCAAAGGAACTCCTCAATGAATTCTTGCAGGAACTTCGGGAGGAGTTTCCGATGGAATACCCGGAGAAACACCTGAAGAACATTTAGCAGAAATTGCCCAAGGATTTTTTTTTTTCAGAAATAGATAATTAATAGAATAGAAATAGAAATCTCCCAGAATTCCTCTAGAAATTCTTTCAAGAATTCCTGTAGTGATTCCTCCAGGAAATCCATCATTGATTCCTCCAGCAATTCCCACAGGAATACCTCTAGGAATTCTTTCAGGCATACCTCCAGGATTTTATCCAGGAATTTCTCCAGGAACTCCTCCAGGAATTACCCCAGAAATTTCTTCAGAAATTCCTCCAGGACTTGCTCCTGGACATCCTACAAAAATCATGTCAGGAATTCCTTTAGGCATTTCTCCTGAGATTCCATCAGAAATTGTTTCAGGGATTCCTCCAGAGATTTCTCCATGAACTTCTCCAGGGAACTTCGGGAGAGATTTCCGAAGAATCTCCGGGAAAAAATCCGGAAACATCAACTAGAGGAATTTCTGAGGAAACTCCTAAAGGAATTCCCGATGGAACTCGAGAAATTTCCGAATAAAATCCTGGAGGAATTCTCGATGGAACTCCTGGAGGAATGCTCAAAAATCCCAAAGAAACTCTTGAAGGATCTCCAGAAGGAACTTCTTGAAGAAATTCCAAATAAACTCCTGGAGAAATTCCCAAAAAACTGTTTTGAGAAGAGCTTGATGAATCTCCGTAATAAATTTCTAAAAGAACCCCTGGTATAATACTCGTAGGAACACCTTATGAAATGCATGAAAGAACTCCTTTAGGAAATGCCGATGAAATTCCTCAAGGAATTTCCGATGAAACTCTACGAAGAAATCCTGAAGGGACTCCTAAAGGTATACCCGAAGCAATACTTTGAGAAATTCCCAAAGGAATACCTGGAGAAATACTCGATGAAACTCCTAGAGAAACTCCTGATGGAGCACCTGCAAGAATTTTGGAAGGAACCCGTAGAGAAATTCGCGAAGAAACTCATGGATGAATTCCCGATGGAACTCCTAGAGGAATTTTCGAAAGCACACGTATCTGTTCTCGAACTACTTTATTCAGGAAACACGATGATGCTCCTGAAGGAATTTTCGAAGAAATATGTGGAGGAATTTCTGTAGGAGCTCCTGGAGGAATTACTTATAGAACTCCTGAAAAAACCTCTTGAAGGAATCGCCGATAGACCACATGAAGGAGTACCTGAAGGAACATCTTAAAAAAATCTCAAAAGAATAATAGGCACTAGGAATCCCCTGGAGGAGTTCTCAAAGGAGCACTCGGAGGAATTCCTGAAGAAATCACTAGAATAATTTCCAACGGATTTCCTGCTGGTATTCCCGAAAGAACACCTGGTATAATTCTCGAAAGAACTCCTCCAAAAAACCCCATTGAAATTTCCTGGCTGAATTAACGATGAAACTCCGGAATCTATGTTAGAAAAACTTTAAAAGATGTTTCTGATACCGGAATCTCGAAGGAATCCCAAAAAACTTATTAGAATAATCCCAAGAAAAAAATGCCAGGTATCAGAAACCCAGAAGTGATTGCGGCTGGAGGAATCTTGAAAAAAAATGTAATTACGGGAAGATTCCCCGAAAGGAATACCTCTTTGACGAACCTTTAAAATACATTTTGCTAAAAGAGTTCCTGCTCAGAAGAAAGTCCTGGTGGATTATCTATTTAGACGAAGTTCCTGCCGAGGAATGCCAAAATAAAATCTTGTAGGATAAATAATCAGTGGGAATTCTCAATTGAATCTCAATGGAAATGTCTGGGCACATTCCAGAAGAATTCCCTTCTGGAGGATTTTCACAAGAGAGCCCCTACTAGAGAAGTGTTCCCGCTGGATGTGCAGTCAAGAGGAGTTTTGTGGCGTGTGAAAACCGATCTGAATCTGAAAATAAGTCATGGTTTAAAAAACTTCCGTACACTACCAAGAGCTTGTTTACAATGTCCCAGAGCACTCTAAAATGTATCCGATGCCATTAAAAGTTCACAGAATGCGCTGCATTTAAATTATTTATGAAATTATAATGTTGTTCTTCAAAAAAAAAAAGTAAACATTGCTCTCCCACACTGGCTTTGATGCTGGGCGCTGCGTTGCAGTACGTCAACTTTGAAAATTTTCAAAGTTTAGAACGACTTCAGCGTTTTTAGTACAATGACGTACGTCACGCAACGCATCATTGTGGCTTGCTGCACTGAAAGCCATTGCTTCAAACCGAGCTGTCAGTTAAAGCTGAAGTCGAAGTCGAAGTCGACGCAGCATTGTGGCTCCCGCTTAACGGACGGGTCCGTCTAGTCTAGCCTCTAGCAGCAGAATCGGTTGAAGGACACCATTTCCTGTCGGCCCTGCACTGCACTGCACCACACTACACTGCGATTCTTTACTCCTGAAACAGCAGACCCCCACGCCCAATTGCACTTCAATCTTTGATGGGGCTAACCGGGCACATGTGAACTAGTGCTGATGAAAATGTAAACGTTACATAGATAAGCTGTTTTTCATCAATAATCAGAGCTTATTTCATAACCTGAAAAGAGTTTATTAACAATCTTAACTCTGGAATGATCACGCTGATGTATTTTGTAAAATACGTTGAAAAAATCTCGCTTTTGTATTTAGCGTGGTGCTGGCAATGGTGGCCAATCGCATGAGTTACGGAAGGTTAAGCGAAATGTACACAGTATTATTTTTGAAAAGTTGTTGAAATTCGTAAGTTCTTCTAAATTCATATGGCAAAAAAGAGGAACATCTGAGTTTGAGCCAAAAATATTAAGATGTAGAAGTGACGCAAACGCCTCAAAGTTGAATTTTCTAGAAATAAAAAGATACTTTTACTTTTAGGACAAGGTATTTGGAGTACATGCCTCAAATTTTCTAGAGGAACTTTTTAAAGATCCGTTCAATGGATATGGCTAAAAATGCATCATGATGGTTGTTTATTTATTGTCAACATCGGGATGCATTTTCAGCCAAATCCGTTGACCGGTTCTTCGAAACGATGCTCTAGAAAATTTGAGCTATGTACTCCAAATACCTTGTCCTTATTTGTCATAACTTTTTCAATTTTCAAACGATTTTCTCTTTTTTTATGAATCTCTCTTAAATTTATTTTTAATTAAATTTGTAGAACATGAAATTTTTCCAAAGTAAAGTAAAATATGAGTTTTTTTAAATATCATTCTTGGTTTTCTTCTTCACGGAGACAAATTTCGTTCGTTTGGAACAAAAATATTCATGTTTATTCGGTAAACTGATAATATTTTTAAAACTAAAATTTTAATTTTTAAAACTGACTCTATTACATTTTGATTTCTAAAATACCAATTGAGGAGCCCCCCGTTCCACCGTCCAGATCATAAACAAAAACCCACAAGTTCCAGCTGCCACTCCAAACAAGATTTCCTCCTGCAAAAAATCATGTTTCACCAGAAGTTTCCTCGAAATCCCGTTGTTTTCGGGAGTGTATATTATCTACATAGTGTTGGCATTGGAAGTGCCACGCCGGAGGTGTTTTTTTCAGCGAAGAAAATTAAATTTAATGGGAAAACAAATATTCCCGCCAACTTGCCGCAAAAAAAAAAAACAAAAATTTTACATTTGTTTCTAACATAACCTGTCAGAAGATGCATGTTTGTTTCAAACATGGATTGCATTCGCTTCAAATGTGACCTTCGATTTGCTCCAAACAGTTTAATTTTTGTTTCCTGAACAAATTGACAATTCATTTGAATTTACCTCAAATATTTTTGATTTTACCATATTTTTTCAGCGTGTTTTTAAAACAAATTCAACTTTAAGGCCCGATAACTTTTGAACCGCTTGACCGATGCCGAATCTTTTAGCGTACTTTTGCAGATATTTTTATTGCTAAAATGTCCTGAACAAAATATTCGTTACAGTACTTTTAGCCAAAAACTCCAAAAACATGCCTTAAACTTGATTTTTTAATGGAAATTTTTACTTAATTATGATTTTTTGGCAGTTTTTACTCAAAATCAGATACTAATCAACATATTAATGGATATGGAGGATTTGGAGTGGAGGATTTTTTTCTTTTATTTTTTTTCCTTATATTTAAAATATTAAAATAATTTTTAACTCAGAATACTTTAAAAGTTGACCTTTTTTATCTTTATCAACGAGATTTTTAGCCCTAGGCTAGTTCATCTCGGGACCCACGCTTTACTTCCCTTCCGAAGGAAGAACTCACATTTTGTGGGTTTGGGGCTGTCCATAAACCACGTGGTCATTTTTTTGGGACTTTTTAACCCCCCCCCCCCCCCCCCCCCGCGTGGTCATTGGTCCATACAAAAAAATTTATTTGTCCATACAAAATGGTCATTGGCCGAACCCCCCCCCCCCCCTCATGACCACGTGGTTTATGGACAGCCCCTTTGTCGAGAGTGGGATTCGATCCCAGGTCCTCGGCGTGATAGTCAAGTGTTCTAACCATCACACCAGGTCCGCTCCACAAGTTGAACATATTCAGCGTACATTTTTCACTGTGAGCCCGGAACTATGCATGAAAACATGTTGGAACCATGTTCAAAAGGTATAGTTTGTTCATAACACTCTTAAGGCGAAACTGGAAGCATTTTTTCATTTTTTTTTTTGGTTTTTGATTTTTCATTAAATAACGAAGCAATATTTTCAAAATCGGTTTTCATACACATGTAGAGATGGATCAGAGTATCTTCTGATTTTTTTTGTGGTGGAAAATGTTT
The DNA here is from genome assembly GCF_035046485.1 of Aedes albopictus. Classification (NCBI taxonomy): domain Eukaryota; kingdom Metazoa; phylum Arthropoda; class Insecta; order Diptera; family Culicidae; genus Aedes; species Aedes albopictus. The sequence continues at coordinate 467,292,875 of NC_085137.1, read as the reverse complement.
TCCATTTTTGCAAAAACCATTGTTTTGTGAAATTTTGTTTTTTTGTAAAAAGAAGAAAAAAATAAACGAAATCCAAAAAAAAAATATTTTGTTTGACTTTGGATAAAAATAGTGTTCATTAAAAGTTATGGCACTTAAAGTGGAAGCTCCTTTTTATTACTCGAAATTTAAATTTGAAGTAACCTCACTTTTTACCTGTTCAACGACCCTAAAACATGCAAATTGCGGAGTATTCAGGATCAGAATCAAATTGCAAATGGATGGAAACGTCTATGCTCGTCATTTTCTACAAATTACAAGCCAGTTTAATGAGAAAATCCAAGAATTTACATTCGTTGAACAGGTAGATTTGAGGTTAGGGGATCGCCACTGAGCATTTGCGCCATCTCTAAATCTCAATATTTTTGGCTCAAACTCAGAGGTTTCTCTTTTTATGTCATTTGAAACCAAGTTTTAACAACTTTTCAAAAAATATGTTGCATCCTAATACACACAATTGCTGTTAAATATCACGACTTTCACGTATTTTTTAGGATTATTATAATTAAGTGGAACTGAATCATAACCATTTTCTCTTGGAAAGGAGCAATGAGCAATTTTGATTCTTGAAAATTTGAACACTTTGCTAAATTTCACAGAATGTTCAGCTGAACTCAGAAATGAACCATGATTTGCTCTGAATTGAAGGTGAATAATGGACCTTAGAAGTAAGTTCTGAAAATCTTGAATAAAAGGGCTTAGTTTTTCTCAAACTTCAAGACGCTTCATACTTAATACTCTTAGCAGGATTCTCGTCAACGGTTGCTCAGTATCGTGAGAATAGTTGGCAATAATATGTTTGTTCAGATTCCCAAGCATCATTTGATCAGAATTCTGATTAGAATTTGCAAGAAACATAGATTTACTTACATTCCGAACCGAAATTAACCAAAAACTGACAAACCTAAGTTAAAAATGAGCATAAAACAGCATAAAAAGAGGGAATATTGTGCATAAATTATGCCAGGGCTTTAATGAGGGAATCTAGTATACTAGAACAGGTATTGCTCCTGAGAATTCGAAATGCGGACAAGGGAGTTTCCCGGCAGTTCCTAGAGAACCCAAAAAAACGGGGTACCAAGGGGCGTTTCAGGGGTTGTTTCAGGAAATTTCAGGAGCCCTTTGAGAGCATTCCGTCAGGTTTTGTTGGTGTTTTAAAGGGATTACGGGTATTGTATGGGTGTTTCAATAGTATTATTGGGGATCTCTAGGACGTTTCAAGGGACTTTATGGTCGATTCAGGGGGAGAAAGGTTTGCGAGCCTTTACAGGTCGATACAGTGGGTTTTCATGGGCGTTTCAAGTTACTTTAGAGGCATTTCAGAGGACTTCAGGGAACAAGGGTGTTCCCAGAAGCGTTTAATAGAATTTCGGGGGCAATTCAAAGGGTTTTCAGGTGCGCTTCAGGGGGTTTATGGAGTTTTTTAAAGGCGTTCCAAGAGGTTTCAGGGCCATTTCAAATTAGTTATGATAATTTCAGGATCATGGATGTTTCAAGGGCGTTTCTATGCATTTCAGGTCGCGGTCGTTTCGTGGCGGTGCCAGGAATATCCTTGAATCCCAGGGGTTTCATGGGAATTACAAATGTAACGCTTGTGAAACCACCTGAAAAATCTCTAAACTTCTTAAGCCTCCGAAATCCTCTTAAAGTCTCATCGGACCTCATGTTATGCACCTGAGACCCTTCGAAACCTCTGTGTTACGCCTTTGAAACTCGCCGAAATTTCTCTAAAACTTCCTGAAATCTCTTCGGACTCCCCTTCGCACTCCAAGCAACCCTCCGAAACCCCCGAAAGCGCCTGCGTAACGCTTCTTAAATCTGCCAAAACTGCCGAAAATTCTTCAAAACAAGCTGAAATCACCTCGACAACGCCATAAAAACCTCTCGGACCCCATGTAACGCTCTTGAGACCCTGCGAAACCCCCGAAAACGAATGCGTAACGCCCCTGAGTCCCCTGGAACCCCTTGAGATGAAATTGAGACCTCCTAAATGCCCCTGAAAGCTTCTGGTACCCCGCTGAAATACCTTGGGAGTCCCTCAAGCGCTCTTGCAACCTCCCTTTGCTCTTTCCGTTGACAAAGTTACCATTATTATATTATATTATATTATTTTGCACACATTAGATCTGAATAGCTCTCTCTTTTTATACAGGGCATATAAAAGGTGCATATACTAAAAGCGCAGAAAAAATCAACCTTAAACATCTTCTAGTGCATAAAAAATAGCCACCTAATTATGTGAAAAAATATAATATTTATCAATTGCTTGCTTTCAATTCCACTATTTTTTGCTAATTTCAGAAAAATTTGATGAAAGATTCAGAACTCTAACTGTGAATTAGGTACTCTAGGATAATTTGCTTTAATCTCCTCCAAAAACTCCTTCTGGAAATTCCTGCAGAAATTCCATTCGATTATTACTTCTGGAATGCAATTTAGGCGTTTCTTCAAGAATTCCTGCCGGAGATTTTATCTCCAAAAACTTCATTTGATATCAAACAATTTCTTCAGAGGATTCCTCTAGATACTTTTCTAGGGCCTCCTACAGAAACTCTTCCTGGGTATTCCTCAAAAAAGTACTTCTCCAGATTCCTCCAGAAGTTCTAGCTAGAGGTACCACCATAAACTCATGAAATCCCTTTGCAAAACACTCTAGAGACTAGGGGCGGGACAGCTTCTAATACCTGCTCTAATACTCACTAATAAATATTAGTTTCGTAATCTTCAACAAAAACTGAGGCAATTACATCATAGTATGTCATGAATTAATAGAGAACGTCCATCTGTCAACAAAATGAAGCTCACACTGCATGGTGCATTCGGTAAATTTCTGCTTTTATTTTGATTGTTTTAGTAAATAACATAAAATAAATTTATTCCAGAGCAAGCAGAGGGAGTCTCAGATGGCACAAACTCTAGTAACTATAAGGTCCAGGAATTGGTTCCAACTTAGTGGATATACGTTTGATGGAGAAACTTTATGGTTGAAGGGAATATGCCAAGATGGTTTGAGTTTTCACTTTCTGATATCGGAAATAAACTGTAAAAAGTACAATGAATGTAAATGGTATAGTGTTTCCATTGATATTTTCTGAAATGTAGACGGTAAAGCATGTATTTAGAACTCTAAGGTGAAGTCAATCGCATTCCACCGCCAGCACCACACCGCTGTTACAGTAGTTGAATATGAAGTATAAGCTCCAAATAGTCTTGTTCAAATTAAATACACTAGCGTGCCATCCAATGGATCGATGGGCAGAATGAATCTTGATTTTCTTAATTTATCTATATGTAGTTCTCATGGAAGAGCCGTTTCAATTCGACTGATCAAACCGACAATCTTTTTTGCTTTTGTCTACACCGTACTTTTTAAATGAGTGCTGGGTACCCGGGTACCCTATCGGCCACATTAGTGTTGAAAACGAATCTGTTGAACTTCTACCAAAGTCCCAGAAAAAAAAAACTGCAGAAAACACATAAGGAACTCTTGGAGAAATCCCAGAAGAATCTTCTGGAGAAATTGCTGACTGGATCCCAAATACACTGGGGGGTTTTCTCGGCCCTGCAGTCTTCAAGGGGTATTCCAACAGAATATCGGATGGAACTCCTGATGGAATCCCTGAAAAACTTCTGAAGAAGTTCCAGAAATAACTTCTGAGGGAACCCCAGAAGGAACTCTTGGAGAATTCCCAGTGATCAGCATTTCTTTTGAGTATCCAGACAAAATATTCTCAGTGAATTTTCAGATATACCAGGAACTTTGGTAGATTTTTTTGGAGGTACTCTTGCACGAATTTCAAAGAAACATCATCCAGACATAGCTCCCCAAGCCTTATTTCGTGAACTTCCCAACCGGTCACCTCACTACTTGGGAAATGACTTCTGAGCATCATTCACTAGGAATTTTGAGTATAATTTATTCAAAATCCAATGTTGTTTTATTCGGAGATGTGTTACTCGGAATCCGGGCAAATTAATTGAAATGAAGTCAAAAAATGACCCAAATAAGGGTTTTTGCAGTAATGTTTGGTCTGAAGTCGTGAGTCAGATTTTTTCAGAGTGTTGAGGTTACAATCAGAACATTGTCAAGATTTGTTTAGAACCCTGAACATTTGGTGTGACTTCGTGGTCGTGCGGATAGTGTCACCAAGCAGTTGGTCGCATCGTGCTAGGAGCGCGGGTTCGATTCCCGCCGCAGCTGTCAGAAAAACTTCTCGGCTGTGCCACTGGGCGTTGCATGCTAGTCCGTTGTCTAGTGTCGTGCTTCCTTCAAAGAGCGAGTAGCTCACTGGAAGTACTAAACGTGTCCGTGTCTTTTAACATGATTCGCTGAAAATTAGAAATAATATTTGTTTAGAATTCAAAGCAAAACTTGTTCCATGTTCTTGGCAGGATTACGAGATTACTACGAAGGCCTGATCAATAAATTACTCAGTAATTTGAGCAGTATAATGAGTTTCAAGGAACACGTGAGAAGGATTTGCTCTTAATTTTGACACCAAGGTTACTCAGTAAAACTAGCTTCACATGAAAAATTCTAGTTTAATATTGAACGTTCCATTTCAACTATTAATTTGCATCCTTTTGACACGTGTTTCGACCTCGATCAAAGCCAGTCTTTTCCATGCACGTTTAGATTAAAGACACTGTATGCTAAAGACACGAAATCTGATGATTGTTGCTGTTGATGATGATTGTCGCGTCATGACGATGATGCTGTCGAGCAATGCTTTTAAAGCGCGTTTGACAGGTCTCCTGTTTGATTGGAATGACATTGACAGCAAATTTGGAATTCCAATTGGAACATTTCGTGTCTTTGCATATATGTAGTGTCTTTAGTTTAGATTATACGTGATTCAAACTCAGGGTCGTTCAGAAAGCACATTTTTCGTACACTTCGTACTTTTCAATGAACATCTCCAATTCTGGAAATGGAAATTTGCATTGATTTATGAAAAATCTGCTTTTCTACGTAACATTCACTTGACTGCCCTCCGCCCCCGACGAAAGCGATAATGACGGAATATTGTACTCTGATACACTAGTCACTAGAATGCACCCATCAACCGAGAATGGTCATTTAATACACCACCAAGAACCAATGTAACACCCACCAATATAGTTGGTGACGATCACGGACGCGAGTGGGTGGCGCCCAAACTAGGTGACGTCGGCATCGACGACGACGACGGGATAAACTTAAACGCAATCGGGTGAAGAAAAAAAAATAAACACCTTCAGATCAAGCTGCGGGAGCACAAAACTCAGAGCGGTTTAAAATCGCGCGCGGCTAACCGTACGTTCGGACAGTTACTGAACGCGACTCAGCACTCACTCCACCGACTTACTGCTACACTGACTGCAGTGAACTAGCTATTCGATTCGAGCTGCTACTGACTGTGGGACGACGGAAAGCTGAAAGCTACTCAACTCACTCAGCGTAAACTGTGACTGTGAAAAATTGAGTCGGCGGCGATGTACAGTCAGCCATCGAAATGACGATGACGATGATGACGGCGACGATGACTCGTGTAGTTTAGCAACTTTAGCAGTAAGTGAAGTCGATAGTCCGTACGTTCACTAGTAAGTCGGAGAAGCGATCGATATTTACTGACGGATTGGCGGCCGGCGGTTGTGAGAATGTGAGAATATGCCGCTTCTACCTATGATAAAATCGCCGGAAGGGTGCAGCGGGCTGGGGAGAAAAATGCTGACGGCAGTGGTAATTACTTTGCATAATGAAGAAAGTGATAATTCTCTAATAATAAACCGCGCTGACTAATGAAAACAAACTGTGATTGATGTTTGCGGATCGAGTCGGACCGCTGGCGGTCGGGTGGGGGATCAAAACGCGACAAGTTTGTAGTTTTAAGAAAAATATACAAAGATTTGAGACTTTTGTTGTTTCTCGAAAATGTTTTTAATACATATTACAATTGGCTTCATTAGACACTAGGATTAGGAATAACGAACTGTTTAAGAAACCTTAAAAAAGTGTTGGAAAGCATCTCACATCAACTATTAGAACATAAATATTCATGGAGACGCATAGTTGTTCAATACTAAATTTTGGGCTTGAAAATTCACAATACGAAACACTTGCGGTCTCGTCTCGGGCATCTGACTATGCACAAATATAACTACATTTTTTATATGTTATGAAGCATTTGTATTTTATCTTACTCTATACTAAAGATTTACCGAACTTTTCAATACGTATCTGGAAGTGGAGTATGTCAGTCACTCGTTGAAAGTATTCACCACGGTATAGATTCTTACCTGTAAAAAATAAGATAGAAATAAAAAGCATTAAACGTTTTGAAATTTTCAAATTTATCTATTTATTTTTGTTTACGATGAAACATCACAGAATATGGCTGCCACAATTACCGACTACTTACGTTTTCAAGAGCACAAATCTTGAAAATTCATAAACAAATGCGCTTGATATGCATTATGTGCCTCTTCTTGCAAGTGAAACAAGCCGGAATGAACAACTGTAGCATGGTTTATTTAAAGCTACCATTGTCAAATTTGTTCCTCTAAAGTTTTTATCCAAAATTTAAAAAGGGATTTCTTGACATTTCACTTGGTCGTCCATAAAGTACGTCACGGTTCTAGGAGGAAGGAGAGTTTGTGAAAGTGTTACAAGCAATGTATTAACCCTAGTAGGATGTTGAGGTCAATATGACTCAGACAGGCTTGCTGAAGGTGCACTACACCATCGTAATGCGAAAATCCTAACATCTTAGGAGGTTTAAGTATAGTAAATCCCGTACGAAGGGGGGAGGAGGGTAGGAAATTACCAATTTTAGCGTGACGTACTTAATGGATGCTCCCTTAAAAAAGAGTGACCCTTACATTACATTAAATTAACAATGTAATTAGATGTATTCCCATAAGCGATTTTCTACTTGTTCTACTTGTTTTCTAATTGTTGATCTAGAAAACCTTATGCTGAAGAAATTCCTCCATTGATAATTTCGGAAATTTTTTCGCAGATTGTTTCAGAAAACCATCCACGAATTCCAGACATTTGTACAGCGATATTTTTGAGAAAACCAAGAGTTTAGAATCCTAACATAAATTTCTTCAAAAAACCATCCAAATACACAAATATTTTTCAAGGATGGCTTAAGATAACTCACCAGCGATTCGTTAAGAAATATCTCCTAAGTTCCCTTTAGAAATTCTTCCAGAGATTTGTCCAGAATTTCTCCAGAGATTTCTCCTTACATGGACTGCATCTAAAATTGCCTCATTGATAAAATGTCCGTCCCCTCTATGGCAAACTTTTTGTAAGGGACATCTTGAATTTGTGTATGGGTATTCACACTTTGCTGATCTTCCCTTCCTACTCCATGACGTAATTTATAGACGTTTCCCCTCTAGAAATATGTTCAGGAACTTCTTCATAAAGTGATACTAGGATTCTATCAGAAATTCTTCATCAGTTTCTTAAAAGATAAATTCAGGCCCAAGGATTCTTCAATAACTTGCTAAAGTTTTGGGATTCCTTCAGGAATTCCTCTGTATTTTTTTTTTTTTGGAAATTCTTTCAGGATTTCTCTCAAAGATGCATTTGGGAATCGCTATAGAAAAATTTCTCAAAAACAACCGAATAAATTCCTTTGGAAATTTCTCATGAGACTTTTCCATAATACTTTATAGAAGTGTATCTCTATGCATTCTTCCAAGATTTCCTGAAGAGCATTTATGACTTTATCCGAGCATTCTTTCAGAAAATCCATGAATTTTGATTGAGGATTCCTTCAGAAAATCTCCTTTTTCTTAATAAATTCCTAAAAGAATTTCATCAAGAATTACTCAATTTCTTCAGCAACTCCTTCTAGGATTCCCTCGAGAATTTCCTAGAGATTCTTTCAAATATTTCTCCAGGGATTTTTTCTAAGAACATCTCCAGAAATTTATACAGAAATTAGCCGTTCTGTTTATTCAAAAAAATCCTTCAAAGATTATTTCAGAAGTTTCTCTACGGATTCTTTCAGAAACTTCTTCAGGAATTCCTCCAGAAATGTTTTCAGAGTTTTCTTTATTTGTTTAAGGAGTTTTCCATAAATATCAGCAAGGATTTCAACAGAAAGTTACCTAGAGCTTTTTTCAGAAACTCTTCAGCGATTTCTTCGGAAATTCTTCCAAAGGCTTCACCAGGAATCGCTTGGAAGTTTTTTTTTTCAGGGATTGGTTGAAGCAATTTCGAGAAGGTTTCTTTTTGGTACTGTTCTTGCAGTACCTCCAGAAATATCTCCTGTGATTTCTTCAGAAATTCTTCCAGGATTTCGATCAGATATTCTTTCAGAAGTACTTCATGAAATTATACAAAAAAAAACTGGAGAAATTTTTCAAGGATTCTTTGAAGGATTTTCTAAATGAATTCCTGGAGATACCTCTGAAGATTCCAAGAAGTTTTTTTTTGAATATTACCTGACGAGAATCCTGAAAAAATATCCGAAACAACTTCTGAAGCAATCTTTCTGTAGGAATCTTTGGGTAATACCTGGAGGAACCCCTTCTGGAGTAATCCATAGACAAATTTTATGAGACACTGTTCGAGAAATTCAAGGAAAAATTCCTGAAGGAGTTTTTGAAAAAAAAAAAACCTGAAGAGATTTCTAAAGGACACTCTTGGGGAATTTTTGAAGTAATTCTCAGAAAAATTCTTAAAGGAATCCTTGAAATTATTTCTGCAGGAATCCGAGCAGAAACTGGAGATAAAGATATAAGAGGAATTCTTGAATAACTGAAGCAAACCCTGAAAGAACTGCCGGAGATCCTTCTGGAGGAGCTCATAAAAGAATTTCTTGCAATTTGTCTGAAGGTAGAAGTGAACAAAAATCCCTGAAACATTTTCCTAAATAACCACTAGAGGAATTTTCGGAGGAAACCCAGCAGGAATTTGAAATAAATCTGGAAAAAATCCTTGAAGGAATCACTTAAATTCATCTTTGAAGTAATTGAATGTTTCGAATGTCTGGAAATCTGAAGAATGCTCTGCTGTAATTCCATGAAGAATTCCATGAGATGTCCCTCCCAAGACTTTTTTGACTGGATTTTGTATTTTGAGGGATCAGATAAAAATATTTATCAAAATATCGCATCTTGCTTAAAATTCTTTAACAAATCAATTTTTTTAATATTTTGCAGGTTAAATGCCCCTTCCCCCCCTTAAACCAACCAAAACTTGGTGGGACAAAAAATGAAGTAAATAGTAGAAACGGCCTAAATCCCAAGAGATAATTCCAGAAAAAAACCTCTTGAAGAGCTCCAACAAAAATTTCAGAAAGCATTCCTGTAAAAAAATCTGAATTTCTGAAAGAAACGCTGGGAAAAATTAAGGAACCTCTGGAGAATTTCCTACAAAAATTTTTAGAGGACTTACCAAAAAAAAAATAACTAGAGTTATTTTTGACGAAACTTCTGAAGGATTGGCTTATGGAACTTTTCTGCAATATGTTTAGGGATTTCTCCGGCAATTGATTTTATGAAATAATTTCTGGATTTAAACTGGATAAACGCCGGGAGGAATTTCATAAGGAATTTTTGAAGAAATAACTTACGGAATTCTTTGAAAATCTAAAAAAAAAATCCTGAAGGAAATTGCAAAGGAACTCCTGGCGGTATCATTGGAGGAATTCTTGCTGAAATCATGAAAAGGGTTCTCGAATTTCTTAAGAAATACTGTAGAAAATTCTGCAGAAACCTCTAAGTAACTCCTAGAGGTAGACTACATTTTTATTAAACAATATTGAATTTTGAGCTTCCGGACGATAGCAACATTTGATGTTCTAGAAATGTTCCGCGCATAAGGTTCAATATTGAAGTAATTTCCTTGGGGGCATACCAATATATGGGGCGCTGTAATTTGACTTTGATAAAGAAAGCTAGCTGGTACAAGATAAAAGATAAAAAAAAAATAAAAAATATTGAAATCAGAATAGACTCGAAAATAAAAGTGATCCGATTTTGCTGAAATTCGGTAGGAATGATCTTTACCAAAAAAAATAGATCCGTATTTTTTTGTTTCGCCATTAGAGTGGTCATTTTGAAAATAGAGTGGTTCAAAAAACGACATTTCTCTTTTTTTATTTAAAAATCGTCATAACTTGAACCAATACACGCTAAGACCGCTCAGCACCTAGAATGTGTAAGACCTACTCATATGTACTTTCCAGACTACACCAAAAATGTGTAACAGCTACACATTCACAAAAACAGCTCGTACACTCTTCTAGATGCGAAATGTCGATTTTTTTTTTGTTTACCAAGGTCACCAGTTAACCTTGCTAGATTGCCGCACAAGTTTTTTTTTGAGAATTTCACGATTTTGTGGATGCAGGAGCTGATTTTGTAAATGTGTAAGGGTTACACATTTTTGGTGTAGTCTGGAAATTATGCACTTTGATGCTGAGCGGTTTTAGCGTGTAGGCCAAGAAAAATATCGTGAAAAATTTGTAAACCTCAATATAAAAAATAATAATCGAGATAGGTATCATTTTTTTATGATTTTCACAATGTTGGACCACAACAACTATATTTTATATTCTTTTTCAAGAAAGTTTAACTATTTCTACATAACATATAAAAAATGTCCTTTTTGTGTTGCATACTTTTGAAAATTTCAAGTTTTGTGTCTCCATCACTTAAAAAAGCCGTTTATTTTATTTATTATTGATTTTTGTTTGTGAATACACAAGTTCTTTCTAAGATTTCGCCAGAGGTTCCTTCGAATTACCCCAGAAGTATCTACTGAAATTACTCCAGTAGTTTCTTCTGGTATTCCTGCAGGAACTGGGAATCCTCTAGAAGTTACTTCTTGGATTCGTAAGAAGTTCCTTTCGGGATTTCCTTTTTTGAGAATTCCTTAAGCAGTTCCTTCTAGCAATTCTTCAAAAGTTTCTTCTGCGATTTTTCAAGGAGTTCTTTCTGAGATTCCTCAAGGAATTTCTTGAAGTTTTTTTTGGATACCTCCAGAAGCTCCTTCGAGGATTACCGTAAGAGTTCCTTTATTGATAACTCCTGACTGAACCCCAGAGATGCATTTGAACGCGTTCTGTTCATGTTCTGTTCAAAAGATGTGCTCACGTGAGCCGTGTTCATGTTCAAACATTTGAGGCGCCTGATCACAGTGCTCTTCGTAGCTATTAGCAACTGATAGCAACAAATTGCTACCGACACATACAGCTATGAACTTCTGCATGAATTTAAGTATGTTGGCCTGCTTACTCTCACAGAAAATTTGACGTTTGAGCGGTGCCGACACCTCTCAAACGTCAAATTTCGTGTGAGAGTAAGCAGGCCAGAATAGATTCGTGCAGCAATCCATTCTTCCTACAAATGTTAGACCTAAGTGCCAAATTGAAGACTGGGGTTTCGAAGTGAAAATTAAATGATTTGTCATTTTTTATTAGTCAATTAAATGCTGGTTCAAGGTATTGAATGTAAAAAGCTATTAGTTTAGTTATATATTTGGAAGACATCTGAGCAACTGAGGCGTAATACGTGGTCCATACACTACTGTGTGGACAACCGACGGAGACTTAACTGTTCCACCAACAGTATCGAATAAAAGGGCTCTTCTTCGTACACCCGGCTAGGCTCGGACATCTGCTTGTATTCAACGGTAGTATGGCGTGGTTTTTACTGCACCACTTCCGCGTATCTGATGGTCCCAACCGGGCCAGTGAGAACACGCCATGGTTTCTTTGGAATGGAATCGAAGAGCTCACTCCGGCCTTGTGTAATGAGAGAGGCATACCTAACGATAGCTAAGGGCTCGGAAGCATTCCAATATTGCTTTCTTGTCGATAGAAAACTCCTACTTCCTATTTACCAATCCAAACCAAACGCATCTGACCTGTCAATTCTGAACACCGATCTGTGTTCAATCTAGTAATATAGATTGTGTTCATAACTTTGAACAAGCTCTTGAGAGTTTTAAGCGTTTTAAGGGAACAATTTTGGCACGCTCACAGATCATGAGCGTTCAAAATGCATCTCTGCAACCCTACCTGTGATAAAAAAAATCATTGAATTCTGAGAACCTTCATAGCAAATTGTACGAAAATAAAAAAAAAACCTATAGCGAGGGTCCATTATTTCGGAGATTACATGCATTTATTCAAAAAGGACTTGAATTGGACCTGAACGCTCAGGTAGGCCAGGAGGAGGAATTCAGACCGACGATTGGTAAGTTCAGCGCCTACCAGCAGACGAACGAAAACGGCCTACGTTGGCCGTAGGCCGCGTTGCCAGACGAGGGCGAGCTCGATGAGGCCCTTCTAGAGGACTTCTGGAGTACAGTGAAAGCAGCCATCAACGAAGCAGCCGAGAGCACTATCGGGTACGTCGAGAATGGAGTCGACGAAACGATTGGTTCGACGAAGAGTGCAGAACGGTTTTGGAGGAGAAGAACGCAGCGAGGGCGGTAATGCTGCAGCAATGGAGCCGACAGAACGTAGAATGTTAAAAACAGAAGCGGAGGCAGCAGACCCGACTCTTTCGGGAGAAAAAGCGCCACCTGGAAGAAGCGGAGTGTGAAGAAATGGGACTGCTGTGCCGTTCCCAAGAAACACGGAAGTTCTATCCAGAAGCTCAACGCATCCCGCAACGGCTTCGTGCCGCAAGCCGAAATATGCAGGGATAAAGACGGAGACCTCTTGACGGACGGACGTGAGGTGATCGAAAGGTGGAAGCAGCACTTCGATCAGCATCTGAGTGGCGTGGAGAACGTATGCACGGGAACACGGCAACGGAGGAAACGACGATGCCAGTGCAGCGAAGAATGGAAATGAACCAACTCTCCCGCTGAGGGATGTTAAGGATGCCATTCATCAGCTCAAAACCAACAAAGCACCTGGTAAGGATGGTATCGCAGAAAAGATGGCCACCTGTCTGCTTCGGCTGATAGTCAGGATCTGGGAAAGCAAACAGCTACCTGAGGAGTGGAAGGAAGGGGTAATCTGCCCCATTCACAAGAAAGGCGACCATTTGGAATGTGAGAACTTCAGGGTGATCACTATTTTGAATTCTGCCTACTAAGTGCTATCCCAGATCATCTTTCGCCGTCTGTCACCGAAAACGAATGAGTTCGTGGGAAGTTATCAGGCCGGCTTCATCGACGGCCGGTCGACAACGGACCAGATCTTCACCGTACGGCAAATCCTCCAGAAATGCCGTGAATACCAGGTCCCAATGCATCACCTGTTCATCGACTTCATACGACAGTATCGACCGCGCAGAGCTATGGAGAATAATGGACGAAAACGGCTTTCCTTGGAAGCTGACTAGACTGATCAAAGCAACGATGGACGGTGTGCAAAACTGCGTAAGGGTTTCGAGTGAACTATCTAGTTCATTCGAATCTCGTCGGGGACTGCGACAAGGTGATGGCCTCTCATGCCTACTCTTCAACATCGCTCTGGAAGGTGTGATGCGACGAGCCGAGCTCAACAGCCGGGGAACGATTTTCACAAAATCCGGTCAATTTGTGTGCTTTGCGGACGACATGGACATTATCGCCAGAACATTTGGAACGGTGGCAGAGCTATACACCTGCCTGAAACGTGAAGCAGCAAAGGTCGGACTGGTGATGAATGCCTCAAAAACAAGGTACACGCTGGTAGGCGGAACCAAACACGACCGGATCCGTCTGGCTAGTAATGTTACGATATACGGGGATACTTTCGAGGTGGTGGAGGAATTCGTCTATCTCGGATCCTCACTGACGGCTGACAACAACATGAACCATGAAATTAGAAGGCGCATCATCAGCGGAAATCGGGCCTACTACGGGCTCCAGAAGAAACTGCGGTCGAAAAAGATTCACCCACGCACCAAATGCACCATGTCCAAAACGATAATAAGACCGGTGATCCTCTACGGGCACGAGACACGGACCATGCTCGAGGAGGACCTGCAAGCACTCGGAGTTTTCGAGCGACGCGTGCTAAGGACGATCCTCGGCGGTGTGCAGGAGAACGGTGTGTGGCGGAAAAGGATGAACCACGAGCTCGCTGCACTTTACGGCGAACCCAGCAACCAGAAGGTGGGCAAAGCCGGAAGGATACGGTGGGCAGGGCAAACTCTTTTGGTGTCAAGATGAAATCATTGCAACAAAAAGAATAATTCTCAGATTAAATCTCAAAACAGTCATATGAAATGTTTTAGTGGAAGTTATAATAAATTACTACAAAGCAATATTGTTGCATCAGCATTAATATTATTTGAGTGCGATTCCGCAGAATCATTCAATGTGCGAAAAATGTAAAAAATATAAACAGCTGAACAAAACAAAAACACTCAAAGGCCTTGTAGCATGATATCATCTCCACAGATAGAAGACCTGCGCTCACGTCAGAGCTAACAGTCATAACAATCATCGCCGCAACAATGCGAAATCGAGGATAATTCACCTACCGTATGGGGAACTCACTTGCATTTTCTCGCATCAAATTAACTACCAGCCGGAGTGCCGATAGTTAAGAGTACAACTGAAGTTGAAGTTCGAACAATTCTCACGACTATTGCCGTCGATGAAAAGCATGTTCGCCCGCAGTCCCAACCATCGACACGAACAATTTCCTTATTAAATTCCATATGGCCAGAACATCCCGACCGAAACAAAGACATTGATCGTGATCTCCTACACACTTTGCGGATCACTAACCGGTGATCTGCACCGGCAATATCTGCGGTATAAGTAAATCGAGCGCGCGTGGGACTGGAAACACCTATTCGGAATCAGCTAAATCGAACCGCCGTCCGTCATGCCGAAAATTGAAAACACATCTGTAGTGAATATAGTTTGGAGTTTACTACAACATCGAACACGACCGCCGCGCGTCGGGTCGAACCGAGCCGGAGGATTGGAATTTGATTTCGCTCCATATGGAGGGTGTTGTTGCGATTTTCTCGCGAAATTCCACCAAGCCACCAGCATCAGGCATCAGCAGTGGTGGCCGACCAGCCTTTCAGATTAGTTTCACCCGTCACGCGGCTCCTTGCCGCGCTGGGCGAACTCTAATAGGGGAATTCTGGTGGGTTGCAGTAGTACGGTGAGTTCACCTACCGGCGATGGAAACAAGTGCAAGTTTATTCGAGCTGCTTTGTGGAATTTAATATGTGTACAGTCAAGGCACAGTAGTCGAGATAAAGATTAAATGCGACAAAAGTTTTCAACATTCCACTTTACTATATTTCCAACTGACATTGGCTAGCATTATCACAGGTGATCTGAGATTCACAATTTCCGGAAGAGACACTCTTCTTATTATTCTTCATCTTCTTCTTCTTCTTGGCGTTGCGTCCCCACCGAGACAAAGCCAGCTTCTCAGCGTAGTGTTCTATGCGCACTTCCAAAGTTATTAACTGAGAGTTTCATCTGACAATGGCCATTTTGCATGTGTAGTATATATCGTGTGGCAGGCACGAAGATACTCTATGCTCAATGAAGTCAAAGAAATTTCCTTAACAAAAAGTTCCTGGATGGTCCAGGAACTTTTTGTTAACCGAAACAGTTAGCATCACTATGACAATCAACAATTTATGGCAAAATTGCGCGGAAAACATTAATGAAAAGGCCATCAGTTTGACGCTGAGGTTACAAGACGATTAAGTTTTATAAGATGTCTAATTGCATCGCATAAGTTTACACCGTAAATCACATACCATAGCACATCAAGTCATGTAGCGGTATTATTATCCAGCCAATAACCTCCTTTTTTGTACGCGTAAGGCACTTTTGTTGCATTTTATACGATGTAATATTCTCGTATAATAGTTATTTATGTGACGAGTTGCAAAACGTTGATTTTTTCAGCACGAGTGCTGAAGAAATCGAGTTTTGCAACGAGTGGCATACAAAATTTTATGCAATGATTTTTTCATTATGCAACTAATTTGGGTTGCAAAATGTTCATAATGCAACCCAAATGAGTTGCATAATGATCATTATGCAACTATTTTTTATTATGCAACTCATTTCAGTTGCATAATGAACCATTACGGAAAAATTGACCATTATGATACCAAAATGAGTTAAATAAAATTGAAATTATGATACTGAATTGCATAAAAGTACGTATTTGACTCAGATCTGCTCCTCAATGATGACTAGATTGAACCGCTATTTTTTCGAATATCTGAACCATAGTACAGCACAACCGTGCTACCGCTCACGCATATTTGATCAAGTATAGTTATCAGCCAGATAGATCACCGCATCATCGATCATTGCAATCTTCGAGTTTCTGACTGCCGCCACCAGGCGATTCAACCGAAATCGGAGGAAAAGTTGACTTCATTCATAACGTTGTTGCGTTCGTTCGGGACGACAACGTTCACGTACCCGTACAGCCAGAGCAGTGTGAGCTTTATTGGTAAGTGCATTGGAAAGTGGTTCACATTGCCGTAGGCGATAATGAAATGTGGGATGCCAGCAAACGATTGGGAGTTGGCAGTCAGTCAGTGGCTTCTGTGGCCCTGGCAAGGTAAACCGGTTGGCGACTATCCTGACTGAGAGAGCCACCAAACGGGACAGACAGTGTCGCTTTTTTGCACATGTGTTAAACCTGAATGTGGGGCGAAAAAGATGTCAGGTAGATTAACCTTACGAGCAATGAGTATTTCTCGCAAAAGAAAAAACCGAAATGATATAATCAATAAACAAATCAGCTAATCTGCCATACGCCTATATGAAAGTTCAGTACAGCAGCCGCACGCGTAAAACTGCCCACCATTCTGTGCCAAAAATAATTCTTGATGATTTCATAACGACTAATTATAGCTCAATGCTTTTCAAACAACCACATAACACAGCCACAGTTGATGGTGGTGGCGTCGAACATTCAATGATCGCGGTGGCGGCGGTTGAGCACTACGTAGGAACAATTATTAAAGGCTACCCCGAACCGTGAGCTGCTGAAGCTGGTGTGTCGTCGCCATTTGGCAATGTTGCTTCATTCAAAGATTCTAGTCGTGTCGAGACAAAGCGCGTCATCCGCAACCCTTTGACGGGGTAGACGCTGCGAAACAGCTGGATGAGCTGTGTGTGCGTGAGAAATACGGAGGAGTGGACAACGATGACACTAGCGTGCGCAGGGTTCTTGCTTAGGGGGGGCATCATTATTATGGTGCAATATATGTATGATCATGGTGCAAAATAGAATTATGGTGTTACACGTAATATGAATTCTCAGGCAGGGGTTTCAACATGTTGTGGTGCTAACATCGCCAAGTACTTCATATTGGAATTCTGGAGAAGGCTTCGGATGGTGATGATTTCTAGGCATTATGAAACATTAATATGAAGTCATTATCTCGACTTATTTTATAAACGTATCAAATACAATGAAGAATATCGAGAAAATTATCAATTATAAAAAAAATATTGTCGTTGTGAAAGAATTTTGATCCTGGACAATTAGTTATGCTAGAATTGGAGAATGTCATGTTGATCGGAATCCTTGTTGCAATCTACAGAGATTCCTCCAGGAATTCCTCCAAAAAATCTTCCAATAATTCCTTCAGAACTTCCCCCAGGAAGTCTCAAATATTTCTCCAGGAATTCCTCCAGTATATACTCCAGGAATTCTTCCAAAATTACCTCCAGGAATTCCTCCTGAAATTTCTTTCAGGAAAAATCCTCTAGGAATGTCTGCCAGAATTCCCCCAATATTTCTTCCAGGGATTCCTCTAGGAATTGCTCCACGGAATCCCCCAGAAAATTCTAAAGGAGTTTCTAAATAATATCTTCCTGGAATTCCTCGAGAAATTCCTCCTGATGTTCCTTCAGAAAATTATCTAGGAAATTCTCAACGAATTTTTTCAGGAATTCCTGCATCCATGAATTATTTCAAAAAATCCTTCTTACAACAAATTCCTCTAGAAATTCCTCCAGAAATTTCTCGAAAAATAACGCCAGAAATTCCTACAGGAATTCCTCCAAAAAAAATCCTCCAAGAATTCCTCATGAAATTCCTCCAGGGATTTCTCCAGAAAATCCTCTAGGAATTTCTGCCAGAATTTCTCCAGAGAATCCTAAAAGAATGTCTCCCGGAACTTTTCCAAAAATTTTGCGAGGCATCTCTACAGGAAATACTCCACAGATTCCTCCAGTAATTTCTCCAGGATTTTTTTCAGGAATTCCTCCAGGGATTCAATAATGAATTTCTTCAGAAATACCTCCAGATATTCCTTTAGAAGCTCCTCGAGGGGTTCCTTCAGACATTTCTTTAGAAATTCCTCCAATATGCAACTAGTAATTTCTTTCAGGAATTCCTCCACGGATCCCTGCAGAAAATCCTAAAGGAATTTCTTCCAAAACTCTTCCAGGGAACCCTCCAGGAATTTCTTTAGATTTTTTGTTCAGAAATTTCTTCAGGAGTTTCTCCAGGGATTCATTACTGATTTTTTTCAGAAAAACCTCAGAAACTTCTTCCAGAAATTCCTTCAGGAATTCCTTCAGAAATTCCTCGAGGAGTTCTTCCAGACATTTCTTTAGGAAGCCTCATATATTTCTCCAGAAATTCCTCAAATAAATCCTCCAGGAATTCCTCCAGTAAATACTCCTAAAATTCCTCCAGAGATCCCTCCTGACATTTTTCTAGGAAAAATCCTGAATGTCTACCTGTCAAAATTCCCCCAATATTTCCTCCACGGATGCCTCCATAACATGCTAAAGAAATTTCTCACGGAATTCTTCCAGGTATTCCTCAAGAAATTTCTCCAAGGATTCTTGCATGGATCCCTCCAGGAAATTCACAAACAATTTCATCAGGAATTCCTCCAGGGATCCATGAATTTTTTCAGAAATTCCACAAAAAATCCTCCAGAAATTCCAACAGGAATTCTTTCAGAAATTTGTCGAGGAAGAACTCCTGATATTCTTCCAGCAACTCCTCTAGGAATTTCTGCCTGAGTTCCCCAAGAATGTTTCCCGAAACCCTTCCAAGAATATCTCGAGGAATTCCACAAGAAATTTGTCCAGGAAATCCTCCACGGATTCCTTCAGGAATTTCGTCAGGATTTTTTCCAGCAATTTATCCAAGAATTCCTGCAGGAATTCATTCATAAATTTCTGCAGAAATTCCTCAAAAAATTCCTCCAGGTATTCCTTCAGAATTTGCACGAGTAGTTCCTTCAGATATTCATCCAGAAATTTCTCCGAGATGCCTCCAGGGATTTCTCCCCGAAAATCATCCATGAACTCCACCAGAAAACCCTAAAGTAATTTCTCCCGAAACTCTTCCAGGAATTCCTCCAGGAGTTCCTCGAATGATTCCGCGAGAAATTCCACCAGGGAATCCTCCACGGAATCCCCTAGGATTTTCTCCAGGATTTTTTCCTGAAATTTCTTCAGGAATTCCTCCAGGGATGCAATAATGAATGTCTTCAGAAATTCCTCCAGATATTCCTTTAGAAATTCCTCGAGAAGTTCCCTCAGAATTCCTCCATTAATTTTCCAGGAAGCATCATATATTTCACCGGAAATTCCTCAAATAATTCCTCTGGTAAATACTCCAATATTTCCTCCAGAGATTCCTCCTGAAATTTGAGAATTTTCACCAAAACTACAGGGATTTCTCCTTGCATTCCTCAAAGAATTCCTCCAGAACTTTTTCTTGGAGTTTCTCAAGGAGTTCTTGCAGGGATTCGTTAAAAAATTTCTTCAGAAATTCTTTTAAAAAACTTCTGCAGAAAATCATGCAGAAATTCCTCCAGAAATTCCATCAGAAATTCCTCGAGGAGTTCCTTCAGTTTCTCCATGAAGCCTCATATATTTCTCCAGAATTTCCCCAAATAATTCCTCCAGGAATTCCTCCAGTAAAAACCCTAGAAATTTCCTCAGAATTACCCCCAGGAATTCCTCCAGAGATTCCTCATGAAATTTCTTCTAGAGAAAATCCTCTAGGAATGTCTGCCAGAATTTCTTCAATATTTCCTCCAGGGATTTTTCAAAGAATTGCTCTACAGATTCCTCCAGAAAATCCTAAAGGAATTTCTACCGGAACTCATCCAGGATTTCCTCCTGGAATTTCTCGAACAATTTTTCAATGGATTCCTCCAGGAAATTCTACAGGAAATTCTCATGGACTTCTTCAGGGATTCATTCCTTTAACGATTTATTCATGAATTTCTTCAAAAATCATCCAGAAATACCTCCAGGAACTACTCCAGAAAATCCTCTTGGAATTTCTGTCAGAATTCCTCCAGAGAATCTTAAAGGAATGTCTCCCGGAAGCCTTCCAAGAATTCCTTCAGGGATACCTCCACAGATTCCTCCAGGAATTTCTCAAGGATTTTTTTTCACGAACTCCTTCAAAAATTCCTTCCTCCTTGGATTCCACCAGAAATTTCTCAAGGCATTCATCCAGGGATTTTTCCAGGAAATCCTTCACGGAATCTTTCACATAATCCTCAATCAATTTCTCCCAGAACTCTTCTAGGAATTCCTCCAGGGATACTTCCATGGAATCCTCATAAAATACCTCCAGGGATTGCTGCCGGAATTCCTACAGAAAATTCTCTAAGAATTTCTGCCAGAATTCCTCCAATATTGTCTCCAGGGATTCTTCCAGCAATTCCTCGACTAATTCCTCCAGAAAATCCTAAAAGAATTTTTCCCGGATCTTTTCCGAGAATTTCTCTAGAAATTCCTCCAGAGATTTCTCCATGGATTCCTACGAAATTTCTTCGGCAATTCATCCATGAGTTTCTTCAGAAATTGCTAAAAAAATCCTTTATTAATTCCTTGAGGAGCTCCTCCAGACATTCCTCCAGGAAGCTTTAAATATTTGTCCAGAAATGCTTTAAAGAATTCATCTAGGAATTTCTCTAGTTATGCCTCTAAGAATTCATAAATGAATTCCTCCAAAAAAATCTGGAGGAATTTATCCAGAAATACCTCCCGGAATGCAAACATGGATTCTTCCAGAAATTTCTCCAGAGATTCCTGAAGAACATCATCCAGGAATTTCTCCAGCAATTCCTCCAGGAATGTTTCGCAAAAAATACCTCAAAGAATTCTTTCGGGAATTCCTCCAGGAATTCCTCCATTCATTCCTTCAATTTTTTTTTTTTTCAGTAATTCCATCTTGAATTTCTACAGAGATTCCTCCAGGATTTTCATCAAGGATACCTTAAGGAATTCCTGCTCGGATTTCTCCAGAAAATCCTGAAGAAATTTCTCCCGGAACTCTTCCAGGAATTCCTCGAGAATTTTTTCCAGGGATTTCTACAGAATTTTCATATCTGGAATTTTTCCAAGGAATCTCTCCAGAAATTTCTCCTGGGACAACTATAAAAAATTCTCTAGTTTTTGCTCCAGAAAATCCTCGAAAAAATTCTTCATGGATACCCCCAAGAATTCCTCTAGGTATTCCTCCAAGAGTTTATCCACGGATTTCTCCAGAAAAAAACTTCTCCCGGAACTGTTCCAGCAATTCCTCTAAGAATTCCTCGAAGAATTCCTCGAAGAATTTTTCCAGGGATTCCATCAATGAATTTCTTCAGATATTCCTCAAAAATCCCTCTGGGAAATCTTTCAGAAATTGCTTGAGGAGTTCCTTAAAACATTCCTCCAGGAAGCCGCAAATATTTTTACAGAATTTTTTCAAAAAGTTCCTTCAGGAAATCCTGCAGAAATTTGTCCAGGAATTCCTTAATTTTTCAGGAATTTCTCCAGAAAAATCTTTAAGGATTCTTCCAGAAATTTCTCTAGGAATTCTCCAGGGATTCATTCTTGAATTCCTTCACAGATTCCTTCAGGAATCCCTCCTAGGATTACAGCAGGGATTTTTCCCGGATTTTTTCTGGGAATTTCTCTAGGAATTCCTTTAGGAATTTCTCCATGGATTCCTCCAGGAATTTCTTCGGGAATTCATCCATGAGTCCATCCATGAGTTTTTTCAGAAATTACTCAAAAAAATCCTTCACAAATTCCTCGAGGAGTTCCTCTAGAAATTCCTCCAGGAAGCCTTAAATATTTGTCGAGAAATTCTTTAAAGAATTCATCCAGGAATTTCTCTAGATATTTCACCAAAAAAAATCTTCAGGAATTTATCCAGAAGTACCTCCCAGAATGCAAGCATGGATTCCTCCAGGAATTTCTCCAAAGATTCCTCAAGAGAATCTTCCAGGAATTTCTCCAGGAATGTTTTGCAAAAAATACCTCAAAGAATTCTTTCGGAAATTGTTCCAGGAATTCCTCCATTATTACTTCAAAAATTCGTTCGTTAATTCCATCTTGAATACCTCCGGGAATTTCTACAGAGATTCCTTCAGGAATTTCTGCAAGGACTCCTAAAGGAATTCCTGCTCGGATTTCTCCAAAATATCCTGAAGAAATTTCTTCCGGAACTCTTCCAGGAATTCCTCGAGAAATTTCTCCAGGGATTTCTACAGACATTTTTTTCAGGATTTTTTTTTCTGGAATTTTCCAAGGAATCTCTACTGAAATTTCCAGAAAATCCTGGGACAACTATAAAAATTTCTCTATTAATTGCTCCAGAAAATCATCTAAAAAATTCTTCATGGATTCCTCCAAGAATTCCTCTAGGTATTCCTACAAGAATTTATCCATGAATTTCTCCAGAAAAAAACTTCCCTTGGAACTGTTCCAAGAATTCCTCGAAAAATTTCTTCAGGTATTCCTCCATGGATTTCGCCAGGAATTTCTCCAGGAATTTCAGCAGGAATTCATCCAGGGATTCTTCAATGAATTTCTTCAGATATTTCTCAAAAATCCCTATAGGAATTCTTTTGCTCGAGGAGTTCGTTTAATCCTTCCAGGAAGTCGCAAATATTTTTCCAAAAAATTTTCAAAGAATTCCTGCAGGAAATCCTCCAGAAATTCTTCCAGGAATTCCTACATTTTTTAGGAATTTCTCCAGAAAAACCTTTAGGGATTATTGCAGAAGTTTCTCTAGTAATTCTCCAGGGATTCATCCTTGAATTTCTTTACGGATTCCTTCAGGAATTCCTCCTAGGATTACAGCAGGGATTTCTCCAGGAATTTTCCAAAGCTTTCTCTAGGATTTCCTCTTTGAATGTCTCCAGGGATTCAGCCAAGTACTCCTCCTGAAAATCCTCCAGAAATTCTTCCAATAATTCTTGAAAGAATGCCTCCAGAAATTCCTCCAAGAATTTTTTCACGGATTTTTCCAAAAATTCCTTCAGGAATGCCTCCACTGATTCCTCCAGAAATTGCTCCACAAATTCCTCCAGAGATTTCTCCAGTAATTTCTGTGAGGATTCGTCATTGAAATCCTCAAGTAATTCTTCCACAAATTCAGGAATTCCTCCAGCAATTCATCCTGGAATTCCTCCATGAATTATTTCATGGATTCCTTCTGTTACCCCTCCAGTGTTTCATCCTGTAATTCCTTCACGGATTCCTTCAGGAATTCTTCCAGGGATTACATCAGGGATTTCTCCAGGAATTTCTCATAGCTTCCTCCAGGAATTCATAGAAACTCCTCCAAATGTCTCTCCAGAAATTTCCTCAGGGATTCCTGCAGAAATTTCTCCGGACGTTGTTCCAGAAGTTCCTCCAGGAATTCTTACAAGGAAAACTCCAGGCATTCTTCCAAGGATTCCTTCAGGGATGCCTTCAGAGATTCCTCCAGGGTTTCTTCCAGGAATGCCTCCAGAGTTTACTCCAGGAAATCCTCCAGGGGTTCGTCAATGAGCCCCTGCTGGAACTCTTCAAGAAATTTGTCCAGGAGTTTTTCCCCACAAATCCCTCTATGGATTCTTTCACGAATTCCTCTACGGATTCCCCCAGGAAAATCTTCAAGCATTCTTATAGGAATGTCTCCAGAGAATTCCTTCAATAATTTTCCAGCAATTCCTTTAGTAACTCCTCCTGCAAATTCTACAGGAATTTCTTGACTCCTCTTCCAGTTTTTGAGAGCTTCTTTCAAGAATTTTTTCAAGCACTTCTTTAGTAATGCCTTCAGGGATTCCTCCAGAAAGTCCTTCAAGGATTTCCTCTGAAATTTCTCCAGGGATTTCTCCTAGAATGCCTCCACGGATTACTCCAGATATTTCTCGAGCTGGTAAAGTGATTCTCAAAATGATACACGGAATGCTTTGATGCGCGAATCACAAAATGGTATATAAAATTCAATTGTGGATGATACAATGAACACCAAGAAGATGTATAGAATTTTAAAAAGGTGTGTGATGTGAGTATGGTTGAATATATACCTCAATGATCAAGGGAACGTCGAGATATTGCATGCGTGGCAAGTAATTGCAATTTGATTTATAGAATGCTAAGATAAAACATGAGATTTGGAGATGGTGTAAACATAAAAATGTTGGTGATGCGTGAAAATCAAATTGCGTGCGGCAATAAAGGTGCATGATGTCACCGTGGTGTATAGGATCTTCCGATAACACTGAGTTCATTGGTATGGTGCATTGAATGCTGATATGGAGCATGTCATTCAAAGATGGTGCTTGATGTCAGTATGATGCATTAGAGTTGACATCGTACAATAAATGCTATTTCGATGTACGAAACTACATACAATAATAATGGTGCAATAGATGCCTAGATGATATAGTGAACGTCACGATTACACATTAAATGCTTTACTAATGCATGAAAATTATCGATGGTGCATTATTTCGCAATTAGACACATATTTGATTCAAAGATGGTGCGTGAGATGTGGTCTAGATGATTCTGTGAACATCATGGTGGTGCATGATGTCTGTATGGTGCATAAGCATCACCATGATTCTGTTATACTCGTCATGTTTCATATTAAGGTGCACTTGCAATTTGTGCAGAGGTGCAGGAAACTCAAAGTGGCACAGAAATCAACATGTTCCAGGTACGTGGAATACTATTTTGTATGCGAAATGCTGAAATGGTGCATCAAATTCAAATGTTAACCACATCATAATGGTGCATAAGATACCTAGATGGTATAATGAATGCCAAAATGGTGCATGGAAGGCTTGGAAGAAGGCGTATGATGCTTGTGAGCTACATTAGTTGTCACCGTTATTCAAAGATTATCAACATGTTGCATGGTTAGGTGCACGAATTGCAAAAACGGTGCATAGAATACAAAATAAAAGTATATTATGTGATGCTTACAACATAATGGTGCATCAGATGCCTAGATGATATAATAAACGCTGAAATGGTGCTTGGAAAGCTTTGATGGTGCATGAAATTTAATGATGATGCATATCAGTATGGTGCATTAGATTCCTAGTTCATTAAAAGATAGTGCATGAGATCAGCATAATGCGTGGATAACTAGATCAATCTGTGGATGCTTTGAAGAAGGTACATGATGTTAGTGTGCTGTATTAGTTGTCACCGTTATTCAGCGACACTCGACATTGTGTATGGCTAGGTGCACGAATTGCAAAAATGGTGCTTGGAATTCAATGTAGTGCCGAAGTCACCATGGTTCACGTACATGGATTACAGTTTTGGAAAACGATATGCCAAAATGGTGCATGTTATTCGAATATGGTGCTGACATCACTGATTAGTTAAAAGATGGTGCGTGAGATTAGCCTAAAAATGATTCTGAGATCATGGTTGTGCATGAGATACTTTGTATTTTGTAGATTGTATGTATCAGGGGTGCATTTGTTGCCACCATGATTCAGTGATTCTCAACATTGGGTGGTTAGATCTAAAATTAAGAATTGCAAAAATGATGCATAGAATTTAATGTGGTGCGGAAGTCAACATGGATCAGGTACATGGAATAAAATTGGGTGTACGATATAGCAAAATGGAGCTTATGAAATTCAAATGTGAATTAAATGCTTAGATATTTATGTGATCATCATGGTGGTACATGGAATGCAAAGGAGCTACATGATGTCTGTATGGTGCATTAGTTTTATCATGATTCAGTTATACTCAACAAATTCCATATGTAGGTGCACGAATTGCAAACATGGTGCGGGAAACTCAATGCGGCACAGAAATCAACATAGTCCAGGTACAAGGAATGCTATTTTGTATGCGAAATGCCAAAATGGTGCATCAAATTCACTTGTGAACCACATCATAATGGTGCATAAGATGCCTAGAAAGCTTTGAAGAAGGTGCATGATACTAGATGATGCATTAGTTGTCACCGTTTTTCAAAGCTTATGGTTAGGTGCACGAATTGGAAAAAATGGAGCATCACATTTTACATATGCAACAATTCTGAAAATCCAGGGTATCAAAGCAATGATTGGTTTGATGAACGTCGTATGTTGAAATTGGATTTTCTTTCTTAGAACAAAATTTGTTAGATCAGGGTTTCTTGTAATTTCTTCAATTTGTATAATCCGTCCGATAGCATCATCAAGAAAAATTATTTATATCTTCTTCTGTCTTCACCTTGCAGCTATTTGATTTTTGTACATGTAAGGTTGTTCCTGTTTCATTATAAACTGACTTAAATACTGCTTGTGAAACTGCACAGAAGCTAAACAATAGCTACAAAATAAGTTTCATACAACTAATTACTTTCTATCCTTTTTATTTACCTATATTTTTTGTTTAATTTATTGTTTTCTGGATAGCTTTTATGACATCCCTGAAAACCGTAATTCACAAATGCCTGGTAAATTGTTGATTTTCTGTGCAAAGTAGATTACTCTTCATTTCAGTGAAAAAATTCCCAGTACCGGTAATTTACCGGTACTATCGGTACTGTAAGCCCCAGTACCGAAATACCGGTACTCACCAAAAGTGGTCGGTACTGCGACCCCATACCTAGATCATTCTGTGGACATCACGATGGTGCATTGAAATCTTTGAAGAAGGTGCATGATGTTAGTGTGCTGTATTAATCGTCACTGTTATTCAGTGATACACGTTATTTTGTATGGCTAGGTGCACGAATTGCAAAAATGGTGCTTAGAATTCAATGTGGTGCCGAAGTCACCATGATTCACGTACATGGAATACAGTTTTGGAATACGAAATGCCAAAATGGTGCATGTTTTTCAAATGTGGTGCTGACATCACTGATTAGTTAGAAGATGGTGCGTGAGTTAAGCCTAGATGATTTTGAGAACATCATGGTTGTGCATGAGATACTAAGAAATTGTGTGTGTCAATGGTGCACCATAGCTCAGTGATTCTCAACATTGCGTGGTAAGGTGCAAGAATTGCAAAAATGGTGCATAGATTTTTTTATAGAAGGGGGGGCAAGTGCCCCCCCTTGCCCCCCCCTGTGCACGCTAGTGAACGATGATCAACTCAAGGGTAAACTACTATTACTTAGTACTTTCTCTCTGAAAATAACTTTTAATTCCCCGTAACAGAAGACTCAAATTCTCAAGGAATCCCCTTTAGGGGACATCCATTTAGTACGTCACGCAAAAAATGAGAATTTTGGACCCCCCTCCCCCCTTCGTACGGGTTTTTCCTATACTTAATACATTGCTTGTCACACTTTTCAGAACCCCCCCTCCCCCTTCTAAGCGTGACGTACTTCATGGATGCCCCCTTACGAAACATAATTGACCGTGCTGGGAATCGAACTCAGGTATTTGTAGCATGGCTTTGCTTTGTATTAATCTGAACTACAACCGTATCGAAGGCCCATTGTACTTCTAGTACACAAGGCACCTGCCGCAAAATTTGGACAAATCGGAGGTTCGTATCCGTTTTTGACTGTTTCTTATGATGCGGGCATTGCTTTTATAACTTTTAAAGTGTTTTGAAAAGCTTAAACCTTCAGCTTTCCATTAGTGGGTTCAGATTTTAAATTCGTGTTTGTAAACACTGCGAAATAACGCTGCATTTATGTAAACGGTTGGCATCGGGCCCAATACGCAAAAGTGGCATGGTTTACAAAACGGCAGATAATATTTGAAAGAAGAAAAAGACATCTCTAATTTTTTGATAAATTTGTACATTTGATGCAAAAAATTTGAAAATCGGTGGTTGCCATCATGGTTAAAAAAATGTTTTGGTATAAAAATCCAAGATGGCGGCCAAAATCAATATGGCCGACTCAACTTTTTTTTATTGTAAATAGTAGCTCTATCTTTCCTCGATTCAAAAACAATTCATTTTGAGGTAGTTTTGGAGAAACTGTCGAGTTATAACGGTTTAAATGAGCCACCAATTGACCAAAATCGAGGGGTCTGCAAAAATTTTTGAGGCTCTAACTAACGGGGGATCCATCAATTTGAGTAAGCAAATGCCTTTTCCATACTTTTTTGGCGAGGACTTTCAGAAAATCGCCACCCTAAACATTTTTGAAGACGAGGTGTAAATAGTGGGCCGGTCTTAGCGAGAATTATCCAATATCAAAATCCACAGTTACACACAGTTACCACAGTTACAACAGCAGGAAGGATGTTCTTTACACTTTAACAATTTCATTAGAAAAAATATGCATCCATGATCCAATTGTTGAACACCGGAATAATCTAAATTGTAAGCCTGACTGCCAGATTTTTTTTCCTTTACCTAATCGTGCATTTCAAGTGGTTTCAGGGGCGTTCCAGGGATGTTCTTGGGGTGTTCCTGGGGTGTTCCAGGTGTGTTCCAGATGGTTTCAGGAACATTCCAGGGGTTTTCAAGGGTTGTTAAAGGCGTTCCAGGGATGTTCCAGAGGGATTCAGAGGGTTAAGGGGGTCCCAGGGTATTTCAGGAGCGATCCAGGGGTTTTCAAGGGGTTTCAGAGGCATTCCAGGGGTACTCCAGGAGTTTCCAGGGGTGTTCATGGGGTTTGCAGGAGTGTTCTAGGAGCTTTCAAAAGCGACCCAGTGTGTTTCAAGGGGTTTCAGGAGCGTTCTAGGGGTTGTCAAGGGACTTCTCAAGGGTGTTTCAGGGGAGTTCCAAAGGGACCCCAAATGGATTTCAGGGGCATTCCAGAGGATATATCCCTGATATCACCTGGAATCCTGAAAGAACTTGAAACCCTTCTGAACATTCCCTGAATACACCCTTCAATCTCTTCGAACGGTGTTGCAAAAAATCATCTCATTCGAGGGCATTATCCAACAAATCTTTTCAGTCAATCTTGGTCATGTCTAATTCGATTTCAGTTAACCAGAGCGTTCTTCAAATGTAATTCGAATCCTGGCTGGGCAAATTAATAAATAAAATAAAATATTAGACGAAAAAAAAACTGGAAAAAATCCATCAGACTGAAAAACTATCTGATGTCGGATCAATTTTTACTTAATGTTGGACCAGTGTTGGACCCACATCGGATAACTGTTGGGGTATTGTTTGATGGCCAAAATGAAAACAGAACAATGCTAGGTAATATGTCGGGTTATACGTAATCAATCACGAACTAAGCTTAAACCATTCAACATTTGGCGAATTTTCCCAATATACGGAGCTAACTGTAACAATAACAGAATGTATCTTTTCTCATTCAAATTTGTTGTCCTTCTGGGGATTAATCCAGGAGTTTGATCTAACGATTACTGCAGGAGGTTTTGACAGATTCCTACGGTTTTTTTTAGGAACTCCCGAAAAATTACCTGAAGGAGCTTCTGGACGATTCCCCGAAAAAAAAACTCTGAAGATTCTCTTAAGGGTCTTCAAAAGTAACTCATGGATTAATGCCAGCGAGAAGTTCTGGTGGGTTTCTATAAAACTACGCCTGAAAAACCTCCGTTAAAAAATCCAGAAAAAGCATCAGGAAAGCTCTCAGAAGTAACCCTCCTAGAAGATTGCCAGCTGGTCTTCTTCTTCTTCTTTATGGCTCGACGTTCGCATTGGAACTTGGCCTGCCTCTCTTCAACTTAGTGTTCTTAGACCACTTCCACAGTTATTAATTGAAGGGCTTTCTTTGCCTGCCATTGCATGAATTTGTACATAGTGCAGAATGGTTTATTTTCCCATTTTCACGCTCTTAATTATTAGCTCGTAGGATTGAGAAGATAGAGCAATGGTGTCTTCGGCAAAGTTGACGAGAATGACCAGCGCCATATTTTGATAGTTAGAGTTTTTGGATCAGGATCGCTTAGAGAAGGCTATAGTGGTAATCACTTTCGAATGTATGCGTGCCTTTTTTGTAGATGTAGTTGTGAAACTGTGAGGAAAACATTTGCACTCTTACACCGGACGTTAGTTTTATAATTATTTACCCGTTTTACCCAATTTGATTGGGTAATATTTTCATATGCTATTTGAATAGCCTTTGTATTGGCGTGCATTTTTGTGTGAGGAAAAATTCGTGCAAGTGTTTGTGTGTTGAAATGTCACTTATCTCTATATATTATTTGATCATAGTAGCCATGATTTTTTCTGTCAAGGTAGATTTGATTGAAATTAAATCGTAGTAAGGAGATTTTTTTATTATGGCCATATCTCCTCAGTAGACGATCGTGGACGGACAAACTAACCCTTATTTAAAAGCACTATAGATGTACTTTCTGATAAGGGTATCCTCAGCTGCACCTTTTTGCCCCTAAGAAAGATATTTATCCCTAAAAGTGGATGAAAAAAACATAAATTCAACAATAACTCGTCTCATTTAATTCTTACAGCTTTGATGTCTTCGGCAAAGTAGCGTATTTTATTGATTCATACAACTTTGCATAACATTGTATGGGTCTAAAAATTCAACAAATGAATGTTTTACTTAAAAAACGTGTTTTTGGGGTTAACTTTCAAACACAGGCCTCTATCTCCATTGGAGTAAAAATAACAACATTGAAGTATTCAGGAAAGTTGTTTGAAATCAAAAATACTACAACTTTGCCGAAGACGTCAACCCTCTATCTCAACAATTTAAAAAACATTAATTTTGTATCTCACTTTTAGGGGGATTGATCCGAAAATTCTAACTGTCAAAAGATGGCGCTGATCATTCCCATCATCTTTGCCGAAGACACCATTTCTCTATCTCCTCAATCCTTCGAGCTTTAAATTAAGAGCGTGAAAATGGGAAAATAAACCATTGTGTAGTGTGGTAATAATACAAGCTGATCTCAATGTTGAATTACCAAAAGGAACTCCTGGAGGACGTCCATATGAAATCTTATAAAGAATTCCTTGAGAATTACCAGAAAAAAGGCCTGGAGGATTCCCAGAAGCAGCTCCTGTAGGATACCCAGTAGAAAATCCTTGAGAATTTCTAAACATAATTCTGAGAAATCCGGGAGAATCTTGACCCATATTGCCCGATACGTAGAAACACACAAACTAGTGTTGCGTAAGGCGATTTTGTTTACTCTACTTGATTTAGTGACAAAATGCTTAAGTTGCTCATTATGCGCTTTTTTCCTGCTGGAAGATTTTTTTTTTACTTTTTTTAATAAATATGTTTATTATGAATGAAACGGCTGAGCAGTCTCGAGGGAATTAAACGATATTATTTTATTTTCCCCTAGAGTTTCTGCCACTTTATTTGGTCTTCTTCAGGGGATAATGCAAATTTCATTTATTTTTTTTTTACTATTAACGAATCTAACTTACTATAGGTATTATCGTTCTTAAGTGTTCAATATTAAACTATATGTATTTTGTACGTATTTCATTTGAAACTAGTTGGCAGACTTCTATATTCCTGATTTGTAGCTCTTAGAGGATTATGTGAAGAAATTGGTATGTAATGTTTCATAATGTTTTCTGTTGGAATGCCTTCAAAGTATGTATATTCATTTCCGTTTTTCGAGACAAGCAACTGAAAGTCTTGATATAATTTGTGATGGAATTCCAAGGTGATTAATAAAATGTATTTGAAAAAAACCTTTAATAAATTTAAAAAAAAATGGGCAAAATTGGCAGCACATCTTGGACATTTACTGAGCAATAAATGACGAAACTCCTGAGATTTTTTGAAGAAAATTCTTTTGGATATCCTTGCGAGAAATCTATGGATGAATTTCTAACATGGTGGATAATACGTATTTAAGGAGAAACTTTAGAGAATACAAATATGGCTGCCACAATGGCCGACTTGGACCCCTACTCACGTTTTCAAGAGCACCAATCTGAAAAATTCGTAAACAAATGCGCTCGATTTGGAAAAGCTGCCTCTTTTTGCAAGTGAGCAAAGCCAGGATAAACAAGTGCGGCTTGGTTCGATGCTTCGTTTGTCAGATCTGTGCCTCTAAAGTTTGTATGGGAAATTGCAATGGGATTTCTTGATGTTTCATCTTAAGGCGAATGACGAATATAACAGAAGAAGACGATTGCAAATTTTCGAAATGGCAGCAACTACTTTGTATGAAATAACCCACACCGTTTCCTTTAATCGCCAATGTAGACGACTTTGTCGAACCACACTGTAGGCAAACCTTCCCTATTCATAAACGCACCGAGCTGCGCGAGCCTAATGCGAGAGCGCGCGCAAGTGTGATTCTATTTGTGGGCGCGCACCGTTAATGTAAACAGAACTTGCATCTGACTGAAGAAGCTGCGCCATATGATGGAGAAATTTGAAATCGATGCGCGATGAATTGGCTGCTGTCGGTCGGGTCGGTTCTGGTGTACCGGAACAGTTTTTAATTAGTTTCAACTGGTGTAGATAGGTCGGTGATGCGATTACTATGCCTGCCGTAGCAAACGAATAGTGACCAGGCTAGTCACATATGCAACTAGCACATCCCGGCGCGCCGTTCTTGGTCGTGTGCCATGATGACTGTTTCATGTTATTTTTTATCGTCATCTCATTACGTGCGCTGAGTTATGAATCACTGCACTTCCGCTGCTAGGAACTATATCACGTCGCCTTCAAATAAACACACTATTTTTTATGTATACACACAACATACTAATATGTACCAACAGCCTTCGTTTTTCTAAGCATTCTTATTGGATTTCTTAGAAACGTCCTTCAAAGAGATGATTGAAAATCTTATTTTTTGAATTGCTTTTTCCCTGCCCTGGAAATTGATATCATCGATCATGAATCCATATCATCCAATTTGCAAATGCATCCAATACACTGCAACGCATTCCACAAGACAAGAAGCACTTCCAATCGTTCAAGCATCTCACGTCTCCATAGCCTAATAAGGAATCTATCGGAGATTTACCGTAAATTGACATCGTTAGAATCGGACGTCGATCGGAGATCCCGTGAGTCGTCTGGATTTGAACGCTTATCTGAGACAAACCAGTTTACGTAAGCTCTCCAGCAAGCCACAATACCACCGCTATCCCATATTTATTTTTAAAAATCAATTTTATCATATCTTTTCGACAAACTGCAAAAAACCATATATCCTCACACATCCACCCGTCCAGCCCGACGATGACGGCGACACGACACAGGCAAAAATGGCGGATCAATATTACTTCGACAACCCGAGATCGAGAGGGCGGCCAGATGCAGCGGTTCGGCGCAAATTTCGCCTATTCTTGACCTTTTCCGCCCAAAACGCGATCCCAATCGGCTCGTTCGAGCCTTCAACAACCGGGACGTACCTTTTTCAGCGAGCCATAGGGCTTTTTTCTCACGGAAAACACGGAAAAATTAGAACTTTAGACACAAAACGCCCTAAAACTGACACATACAACACACATAAAACCCACAGGAGATTCATCTTTTCTGCTTTTGCCTTGGCTCTTTTTTTTTACTCCATTCATTAGTAGGCACCATCACCACATCAGCCAGCCAGCGGCAGGCCATGTGTGTTGTGTACGTTTGCGGTAATGTTTACTTTTTTCCATTGAATACACACGGCATGCTCTCACGGCGGTACGTGTGTTTACATTCAGGCAGCATACACACAAAAATGGCGAAATCAAATCAGTGTTGTACCTAGAGAAACATACACCGATCGTCTTTAGCTTGTTACAGTGTATAGATATGTGAAGCATGCGCAGATTCTCATCGAAATAAGCTTAATGGGTGGTGTGCGTGAAATTATGAATGAGGTGGATAGGGAAGGAACGTCAAAATCGATTTGAGGCTCCGTATTACATGACAGATGTCAAGATATTACTAACACTCGCATGATTGGAATAGTTAGTGTGGCTAATGCTGAACATTAATGGCTCAGTGAGGGTTTAAATTTATTAAGGGTGCGGTTACACTTTAAGTGAAATTATAAAAATCAGAGTCACTTAAACTTAAACATCTAAACTGAAACTTTATTGCTCACGTTACGGATTGATCTGACATCATTTCAAAAAATATTCAATAATTTTCAGAATCGAAGAGACAAACGTGTAACCTTTCAAATGCTGAAAATTTTCAGAGGTCAAAACGCCTTTGGGGGTGGAGTCCACAGGCATTTTCTACTTTGGCTTGACTTTCTCATGGGCACCTCAAGGGGAAATGCGGGCATAACGCCTCCCCGGGGCAAAACGTCTTCACACGATTTCATCATATTGTGGAGGTTTTCGTTAGATACAAGAAAACTAGAACTAAAATTGAGCAGGTTAAGCCCAAGAACGGCTGCTATTGTCGAAAAAAAAAGCTTGAAAAACGACGATTTTCCACATTTGGGAAGATTCCCTAATTTGCAGCGCACAGAAATTAGGACATTGCGCGCTGATTATATGGAATCAAGCCATTAAACCACAACGCGCCTCCTACTGCTTCATTTGCCGCTGGGAAGAGTTCGATGGAGCCCCTTGGTGTTTCACAACAAATCAAAGCGGGAAATGCCAGCGGACGTTTTGCCTCCTGCAGTTTCCCGGCACCCAAAAAGTAACACTTTTTTGAATTGTTTATTTGAATGGAAAATTTTGTGGGCACGCGGGTCAATAAACAACCTTTTGATGTTTCCCAAGTAACCACAACCATTATATCATTGCAATATGACTGAATATCAACCTTTGAAATGCAAAATGCAGTAATTCTACACTTGTCATGCATTAATCCTTTACATTGACATTATCAATGTAATGATGCATTACATTTTTCTTTACATTAGGGTGAATTAAAAGATGATATACGATAATTAAACAATTCAACACTGCAAAATCTGAATAAATGCAATGTACAAACTAGCAAAGATTGCTCTAACAATACAATTATAAAAGCTCTAATGGTAAACAAATGAAATCAAGAAGCGTGAACAACTTTACTCTAGCGCTCATCAACACTTCTGGTTCGACTCGCGACTCCCGACCAACTTAATCCCCATTTGAACCATCGATCGACGACTTTCTTCAAAAAAACTTTTTAAGAGATGACCTTTTCTCTTTTCTGTTGGCTGCTATTACATGCCAATAATGATGGAAACCACAATTAGCATATGAGCAGAGTGCGAAGGGTGTTTTAATCTTCTTATATTGATTAAGTATCTTCTAAAATGTGTTATGCATTTATCAGTGATTTAACAGGATGTGATTATAGAGATTCTATGACATAGTCGTTTTGCTCCCTACTGCAATGATTGAGACAGAAGAGCAGTTTCCTTTTAGTTAATGAAAAATAATGGTTAAAACATTCATGTGTGGGGGCATTAGTACCGTCGATAACGAAACGGTGCTAAAAATAGATTTTTGTTTTGTTTCTCCGTGTTGCACGTAGTAAGCATGTTTAAATGCAATTATGTTACTTTAGCAATGACTGTCGACGTGCTGCAATATGTGGCACTAATTTGATTTTAGTGGGTCCTTTTCGACTTTAATATTGCTTCAATAAGATGATTAAAGTAATGCAGCATTATATTCACAATTTTAAATATCAATATATAGCAAAATTGATGCACTTATATACGGCTTCGTGGTTCCTTGGGTTATGCCCGGGGCGTTATGCCCCTCTTTCCCCTACAGACTATATAAATAAAGCAAATAAAGGAGAAGGAGACGAATGGTAGTTACTGGCTTGATGCCATATGATCAGCGCTCAATTGCTTAATTTAAATATGTAAGGGAAAATCATTCCTGGATGTGATTTGATCATTACTATAGGTTAATGATGTCAAGATACGTTTGCATGCATCCTTCTAGAAACCAGGCAGGCAATCACACGGAAAATCTTTTGTTTTCTCCATGAATATTGGCAACTTCCGGCTTTTCTTGCCAGCAATTAAAGTTTTCTGGCGATTTTATTATCGGCCAAGTGTTTGCAAGGAGATTGAGAAACACATGGGGGCGCATGGTTGCTGATGCCTACGCTATCCATGTTTGGGGTCATTCAAATATGACTGCCATCGTTTAGGGGGGAAAGGGGTCTGTAAACACATTCCATTTATTGAGTATACGAAAAAGAGTGACAGAGGGGGGGAAAGGGGGACTGAAAAGCCCGAAAAATGATGGACGTAATTTTCGAAAGTTTTCATATCCCTTTTGGGACGAACCAGCACAATCGTACTGTTTTTCTGCATTAGATTTACATATTTCTTTCAACTGTTTTTTCATCAAAATATGTTATGTAATTATTTTTATGCAATTCAGTATCATAATTTACATTTTATATAACTCATTTTGGTATCATAATGGCCAATTTTTCCGAACTGGCTCATTATGCAACTGAAATGAGTTGCATAATGAAAAATAGTTGTATAATGTTCATAATGCAACTCACTTGAGTTGCATTATGAACATTATGCAACTCAAATGGGTTGCATTATGAAAAAAATCATTGCATAAAATTTTGTATGGAACTCGTTGCAAAACTCTATTTTTTCAGCACTCTTCGTATTTATCCAACTCGGCAAGCCTCGTTGGATAAATGTACGACTCGTGCTGAAAAAATCAACTTTTTGCAACTCGTTACATAAATAACTATTATATGATCGAGTGATTACTTATACTTGTATTTCTAAGCCTCGGCTTTGATTGGAATTGTTTATAAGAAACGCCACAATAAGCCAACTGCTACCTGTTGGTATAACCGCGCGAGAGACTGTCGGCCATGATGGATTTCGATTTGACGTTTGCTAGCACGCACACTACTACACAAATCGCCTGTATACTAGGCTGCGGCTCATTTTTCAAAAGTTGTTGAAACCTGAAATTCTTAAGCTCGTTTGTATTCAAATGACGTAAAAAGAGAAACCTCTGAGTTTGAGCCAAAAATATTGAGATTTAGAGGTGGCGCAGTCGCCTCAAAGTTGAATTTTCGAGTTCTAAAAAGGTGTTTTCACTTCAAGTGACTTTTTCAATTTTCAACCGATTTTCAATCTTTTTTTATGAATCTCTCACAAATTAAATTTCAAATAAACTTGTAGAACATTAAATTTTTCCAAAGTCATGCAAAATATGAGTTTTTAGAGATTATTATTTTTTCTTCTTTTTAGACGCCTGTCATATTTTTTTCGGAAAAGAGTTTCCAGTGAATAGTGTGAAGTGTTCTGGATGGACTTTTTGAGTGAAATACGTGAGCGGAGCAGATTTATTGGCGGAGTCAAGCATGCAGCATCAATCCGGTGAGAGGGTTCTAATTATTTGTTTAGTTTTGTGTTCATATCTGTACCATTCTAAGGGTCTGTTCCAATTAGCGAATTGAAATCAATTTTTACTTGAATTTGACAGTTCGATACTTAAACTTGACAGTTCTTATAATGAAATAATTATCAAACTGTCAAGTTTAAGTGAAGATTGGTTTTGGTTTTTCAATTGAAACAGACCCTAAGAATTTAGAAATTTATTTTTTTTGGCCATATCCCGCTTTTTTTAAGTTATAAGGTTTTTTCTTGTGATCAGTTGCCATCATTATATGTTTATCCAAACGAGAGTCAGCAGGACCTTTATTTTTTTTATCAATTT
The DNA here is from genome assembly GCF_035046485.1 of Aedes albopictus. NCBI lineage: Eukaryota > Metazoa > Arthropoda > Insecta > Diptera > Culicidae > Aedes > Aedes albopictus. Next base: position 467,255,191 of record NC_085137.1, on the reverse strand, counting down.
TTGTTTATGATCAAACGTGTTATCTCCAACGTGATTGCTGCTAGCTACTTGCACGGTTTTCTCACTTATTCCATCCATATTTTGCTCATTTCCTAAGTGACCTCTCAAGCACTGTACATCGTTTGTTCACATTTTTTGACGATGTTCCCCTGTAAGTTCATGTATTTTGAAACAAACTGTCGGGATCGCATAAACCCCTATACAAATGCAGAGAAGTTAGACTGACGAACAGGATGTAGCCTTCAAAAAGAACTAGTCACCAATAATTTTGAAATACCAGTATTTTCTTACTGCGTCCATACTTTCTGGGGAGGTCTTTTATATAATTTTCAATCAATTAATGTGGCCGTTTTTAACATATTAAGCTACAAATAAACGCATAACTTAATCATACTGAATTCTTGATCATTCCTGTTCCAAAATCCCATTTCCTTTCTATTTTCGAGGGCGTCGGTGAGTCGCTGGCACCTCGATGAATAGTTATCCCTTCCTTTCTATCCTTTCCCATCCACATAACGTGTTTCCTATCGTTTCAGAGACCGATCAATGGCGGTTAAGCCTAGGCTTGTTAACCAGGACACAGTGTAAATGCCTGTGCCCCATCCCGGAATCAAAAAGGCCCATGGAGGGACAAAATTTCTTAGCTATGTCACTCCCAACGTTGGTGTTTGAATATACTAAATCACCTTCACTCACTCAAACACATCTACATGATTTACTCAAATACACTTACACAATCTTAATCTTGTCGCATCACTCGCTTATAGTGATTACCAAATCACCACATTCCAAATATCCAACTCCTTGACATCTATGGGAGTGTCGGTGAGTCGCTGACCTCTTGTAAAGTAGGTGTCATATCATCACATCCTTTCCTATCCTCGTAACGGAGAAGATGGGCGTGGCCGGCAATGGAAGTTCTCATGTCTTTTTTACTTCAATCTCTGGTTGGATAGCTGTTCCTTCCCAAATAGCATTCCATAAGCAATTAGAATAGGAGTATTAAAGCTTTAACATGACAACTTTCAGTATGCAATCTACGAATTACTCCGTTACCACGCAACGCAACGCAACGCAACGCAACGCAATTATTATTTTTTTTTCTTTTTACAAATTCAAATCTTTTGGCATGCTTTTGTAGATATTTTTGTTGTATTTTTTTTAATAAAGTCCTGTACAGTGTTCCATATTCCTAAATATGATTCTTAGTATCTTGTTTGGAATAAAAACTTACAAAAAATCGTCCTATACTCCAATTTTTACTTGACAAATTCAAGTTTTAAGGCATGTTTTGGCAGTTTTTGGTGAAAAGTACATTGAAAATTAATCCAGCTTTTTACGCCAGCTTTCCATAAATTTTGAATGTTTTGAATCACCCCCCTAAGACATTTCATGCTGCCACTATCAAAATTATTATAGTATAATCAAAGTAAGCATTGTGATACTGAAAATTTTCATTGTTGACAATGTGGAGCGTCACAAACTTTCACTCCTGCCTGTAAAACAAGAATTGATTTTATTTTATTGGATTTTGATTTAATCATATTTTTTCTATTTTATTTGCACAAAAAGGTGTTAGCGGAAACTCAGACTTTCGTATGAATGGATAAATATTTGATGCATGAATTTATGAGCCTCTTTTTTAAATATATCAGACAGCACCTTAATGTTGGCCCTGGAACTGGGTCTCCCAAAACTTCTTTTGGTTCTAGATCTCAGGGCGTACGGCGTAGTTTAGAGCGTGAAGAACCTGAATGAATTAATCACAGTGAAATGCAGAGCTTTATTGAGACATTACGGTGTTGATTTTGGCCGATGGTTGTTCTCGCAGTGAATTGTGGAGGTTTTCCACTGGGAAGTGCTGGCAGTGGTACCTTGAGGGGTACATGGTTGTTAGAAGTCTGACGTTCGGCCGGAAAACTTCTCGGCAATCGGCCCAGTAATGTTCTGTCAGTGGCCACAACTTAACTAACTGCCACCTCGCTCTCAATCTCGATCGCATTTCCTACCAATTTGCGCTATCGTTCTTTGTGGATACAATTGGAGAGGCAGCTCTCCCGCCTGGGTTATGTCCCAAAACTCAAATACATCGTTTGCAAAACTAAACTTTACAAACTATATCCCTACTTTCTCGCGCTCACCTGTTTAGCGAAGGAAAAGATGTTACCCGCCGATACCAACTTGAATGGTTGAACTAATGGTATCTGGCAAGATTTTTTTTTTGTCCCATAAGTGCACTCCATGATTAATTCATTACTATGTATCTATTTTATTTTCCCCACAGTGGGAACAAATCAACCAGGTTAGATCAATACGTCTGGTCTGAGCTTGTCTAAGCCATTACAAGGCGCAACGTAACCAATCTAAAACAAAATCCTTCCATAGAGTTCGATCGCAGCCGTCGTCAAGTAAAGGCGGAGGCAAATGTGCGCTCTGTTGTGCGGGATTTCTTTGTTATCGGCGCGTGCCGTTTAGAGATAGGCTCAGTGTACCAGTTATGGCTATAGTACCTTAAATTCGCCATAGTTGATTTTCAACAAAGATACAAATCAACAAGAAAAAAATCGTGAAAAACAGATCACGATCACAAAAGATGATTACAATCATTCAAACTTCACAATTCGCTCAAATTATGGTAGAAATAAATCATTTTCCTTAACTTTTCGGCCTCCTTGCACCCTATTTCGCCATAGTGTACCAGTTATGGCAAATCCCATAAGGAATGCATTAAATAGTGCGAAGTGGAACCCAAATTAACAAATGTGTCCATAACTGGTACAGGGTTCCTATCATTGGCACACGCCGTAATAAATATTAAAAGTGGTTTTGGTTCCGTTTTCATATTTTTCCTGTGAAGTATGAAAACTAATCAATCATTTGACTTATTGTTTACATTCGTCGGTCTTCTTCTTATTTTTGTAGAAATAGTTTTTCTTAGGTAGTGCGATAACTGGTAGTAGGTGCCTGTACTGTTTGTCGGTTATAAACACTCATTTCGTTTGCCGGTTACGCTTTCGGTGCTATTAGAACGGCATCCAAATATCGGTATGGGCGATGTGATAATTGAAAACACCGTCCAATTTCGATTCCCCGCGGGAAGCCCACGACCTTCGTGGCTCGAAATTGCCGGCTTCATCAAGCAGTTGGAGACCGATGTAATGCTGATGGAATCAGCTTACAAAACTGCCAACGAGCGATCCGTGTTCATAAAGTTTTCATCCCATGATTCTATGATGGACTCATTGCGGAAGAATGCGAAACCACAGCATTTCGTTTACACAAGTGGAAAATCGGTTGAGGTATGCATGGCTGTGGCGGGTATCAATACGCAGTACATTCGTGTGTTTGATTTGCCGCCAGAACTGCCAGATGATAAACTGTTGTCGGTTCTCGGAGAATATGGAAAGGTGGATCGTGTGGTGCGGGAGAAATTTCCCACGGATTTGGGCCTCGATCATTTGTGTACAGGAGTGAGAGGAGTGTACATGGATGTTGAAAAAGATATCCCCCCATCAATTGATGTCGTGGGTCGGAATGCTAAAGTTTTTTATGACGGATTGAAGGACACATGTTTTGTGTGTCGGAAGACGGGGCATCAGAGAGATGCTTGCCCTCAATGGAAACCTCGGAAGAGGAAGCAGAACGGCAAAACGCAGGAAAACCCGACTACATCATAAGCCGCGGTCGTATCTGGAAACCAAGAAAAATCTACGGAACAGCCAAGGGAACAGCAGTCAACGGAAACACTAGGTGATGAAGTAATCGAAGTCCTGGACGAAGAATACCTCGATCACTTAACCGGCGCGGAACAAGCGGGACAAAAACAGACAAGTATTTGTGAGACAGAATCAGCATCGGAAAAGGAAATACGGCGTAAGGAGAACATGAAGAAGTTGGAGGAAGCTGCCTATGCTATAAAGGAAGCCACCGAGAGTAAGACAGCGAAGGATCGGCGGGCACAGTTTGCGAGTTCGAACTCCAATTCGGGGTCATTACCAAGAAAAAAGGTCGCTCGTAGAACGTTCTACTGATTTTCATTGAAGTATTATAGAATAACAAATGTTATTAAAATTGTAATCGGCTCTGTAGAGTTTTTAAGTAAACAGTCGAGCCTCTTAAATAAACGTACTAGAAAAAAAATCCTTCCATAATCCGCCCGGAATATGTATAATATTTCCTATCAAAGATCGGGACACAGGTTTGAGCTCGGTTTTAAGCAAATCAAGGCCTAGGACAAAGTTCAACTAACCTTACTAAAACCACATCAAATGTAGTAATGTATAAATCAATCTTCCCTTCTCATTTAGAGTGCTTATTATATAAAACTTTTGTAAATTATAATTTGCCAGGTTTTTATTGAATTCAACCAACATGTGGGAGAAATCATGGATCTTATATATTTATCACGCACTGGTCGCGGTAGTTTGAAAATACGGAGCAAAAATAGTTTCCATTTTTTGGTTTCTCAGATTTTAAGGATCCCTAGTTTAAAATTCATTCTTCTACATCGGATTGTTTCAAGGATTATTGCCATCTTCGGGTGCCTAGAATAACAAAAAATGCAATGACATAAATAATTGTAAAATAAGACTACAATAATTCTTAGCTTCCGAACGTTCCAAACAGGTGAAGTACAAACTTTTGACAATTCGATCAACAAACATAAATTCTTGCCTACTAAGATCAAACTATAAAATCAGGAGGCAAGAAATGTCATATTCGAATCACCCCTCTCAGTTTTATAGCCAGCGTAAAAAGCTGGATACTGAGACGAATAGTTTGTTCAGAACAAAGATAGGCAACAAAAATATCTACAAAAGCACGCCAAAATATTTGAAAACAGTCAACGGTTAAAAAGTTATCGGGTCCCAAAGTCAATTTCTTTTGCAAAAAGAAGAAAAAAATAAATTTAATCTTTAAAAACTCATATTTTGCATGACTTTGTAAAAAAATAGTGTTCTACAAGTTTATTCAAAATTTAATTTGTGAGAGATTCATAAAAAAAAGATTGAAAATCGGTTGAAAATTGAAAAAGTTATGAAACTTGAAATGGATCCACCTTTTTATTACTCGAAAATTCAACTTTGAGGCGACTGCGCCACCTCTAAATCTTAATGTTTTTGGCTCAAACTCAGAGGTTTCTCTTTTTACGTCATTTGAATCCAAAGGAGCTTACGAATTTCCGGTTTCAACAACTTTTGAAAAATAAGCCGCAGCCTACTGTATTCTGGCAAACGCCAAAGCGATCGAACATTAGCGCCTCTGGTGGAAGAATCGCGGAAATCAAATGAAATTTAAATTGATCGTTATATACATGTGCCAAGCCGTTTTGAAGAGTGTTACGTCTGTTTTGTTAATTTGTAAAAAATTAGGCGTATAATTACAACTCAAGAAGTACGAAATCAGCTTGTACGAGTATTTCAAAGAACTTTAAAAACTTGGGTGATTAATATTACTCCATATTATCGAAATCATGAATTAGATTGGAAAAGAGATTTGTTGTTCTTGTCCATTTCTTATTATTCACTTCTATGATTTAAATATCATGTCAAGCTGACCTCGTGTTCCTTGAGTTGAAATTATACGTTTAAATTTCTACAAACCAACACTTTGTAATGATGTACAATCAATCTTCTATACCATAAAACGCCTAAAAGTAGGCAATTTTTTAGCAATTTCGTATAAAATATCGACGGCCTTGAGGACAGAACAGCACAATTATGCTGGTCCTAATTTGACCCCAAAAAGTATGGATGGATAAAATAACCAAAGTAATGAAAGTTTTATACTAGAAGACGTTTAGTTTATAAGAGAAAAATGGAGATAATCAGTATTTTATTATCCGACGCGAAATGGATATAGTGGCATCTTACTTTATGACAGATGGACTTTTTGCACCACTTCCGTTTTACAAAAAAGTTTTTAAAATCTCCAAAAGTCAATGAAAATGCATTAACTTCGTGAATGTTTCTGCAGTAGTATCAAGCATATTGTTTAGTTGGTGTTACCGCTTTGACTGGCTAACAAGGCTATTTATTATTAAAAACGATTGAAAAAGTTTGAAAAAATGGCATGTTACCCCACTTTACCCTACCAAATCAAGAACACAATTCAAAAACGTAGCGCCGGAACATAGTGGGGGTCAAAACACGTTTTGGGGTGCGCCTGTGGACATTTTCTGCTTTGAACTGTTAAGAAATACCAGGCACCTCCACCTAACGCCTGTTTTACAGTGTTCAAGTGAAAGCATCTCACTTGCAAACTTCTCAAATATGTTCAATTTAATTAAATGATGTGTTTAGACTGGGAAAATCACTAGAATGCCCACTTTTGCTCTTGAATGCATTGCATTTGAAGCAAGTGCTCACATGGTTAAATACGGGTGGTGCGTAAGCAAACTGAATTGAATTATTCCAAGAATTAATCTTATCTGGCAGACGACTTGAACATAACTGATCAGCGTCCCCTCTGATGGACAGAGTTTCAAAATTGTTGTAAATGTTTCGAAAATTGTTAAGTCAGAGTGTACCAACTACAATCAACTACTAAACAATTGCTTGATTTAAGCGTTATTTACCGTTTCTTCACAATCAAAACAGAGTGATACTTTGATGAATACACAGATCGAAAAAAGAGTGTAAAATTCTGTGGCATATGATGCACATGATTGGAGCGTGGAATATCATAGAAGTTCACATGACATATCATGTAAAGTTCATGAAATATCATGTAAACTTCCATTATATGTCATGTCATTCAGCATGACTCTGAGAGTTTACATGACATATAACACAAATTTACATGATCTATCATGTAAACAATCATAACACTAAGTTTACATCTCATCATTTTATCTGTTTAGTTATAAAGACTTATGAGAATATTTCAAGTTAAATTGTTGACACATGGTACTCTCCTTCTCACGCCGACCCACTCACATGAATCGTGATTTCAATTCCAATTGGCATTCAATAGGGCATTTTCAGTTGACTTGAATCAAGTCACTTGCACCGTGTACACCGGACATAACTATCTCAGACAACAATTTAGGAAGAAGGGGTCGCATGGTAATTAGTGTCATGATGCCATATAATCAGCGCTTAATTGCTTAATTTCTGTATGATAGATTATTATTTCTGACATTAAACTTATAAAACGATCCATGAAAGCTTGCATAATGATCCATTGATAACTTTTCCATATTCCATAGAAGCAAACCAGAAAACCATAAAGTCATTTGAATTCATGAAAAAATGTCTATTGGTCCCTTATCTTCGTAAAATTTAGCAATAGAAATTTCCAGAATTTCATAAACTGCTCCATGACATGGCTAAAAAGATCCATAGAATGATCCAAAAAAAAGGGAAACGATCCCCAAAAAATAGAAAACAATCCATAGATACAGGTCGGACTCGATTATCCGGAGTCAGATTCAGATGCTTCTCAAACAAGTTCTCAAACATATATCTGGGGAACGGAATGTTCTATAAAGCTACAATTTTGACATTTTTTCAAGCCAACTTTAATTAGTAATCAGTCAAAATTTCAGCTTCTTGCAGAATTCCATTTGTGAGATATGATTTTGAGAAGCGCCAGAACCCGACTTCGGATAATCGAGTCCGACCTGTAATAGGAAAACAATACATTAAAAATATGAACACGATTCATAGAAATTAGAGATACGAACCATAAAATAAAAAAAAATGATCCTTAATTTTGGGAACGATCTATATAAATTTTGAAATAATCCATAAAATTTAAGAGAGCCGAGGCTAATATTTCATAATGGTGGAAGCAGCACACTGATTTTTTTTTTTTCAGAATGACATTTTTCAATCAATATGTTGAATATAACATCCTTTATGCGTGAATCACATACGGATTTGCTCACAGCATGATAAAATGGTATTACAGGTATGTTCCGTTTTTATCAACACGGTCCGCGATTTTCAGTTGACAAAAACGGAATAGTGATAAAAACGGAATATTTTTCTTTGACAAAATATTTTGCAACATTTTAACATGAATTGGAAGTTTTACTGTAGAACACATTACAAAAGTAAACATATGCTGTTTACTATGAAATTTAATTGTTAAAGACATTAATTTTAGCACATCTGCAACCAGTTCAAATTACAGTTTTCTGACTGTGACGCCGACAAGAGGTTTTCACCACATTTGTGACCACATTTTGTGAAATTTATTTTCGTTGAACGCAAGAATGACACATATTACAGTTCCAGTACCTGGATCGACGTTTAAAATATGACATACTTCCAGGAATTATTACTCTCCAGGAACATAATTTCGATATCCTTACAAAAAAGGATATGTTTACTTCCTTCCGGAAGGCATTTCTCTACGAGTATCATCTTCACAGATTCCTATAAAAGTTTCGTCTGGGATACTTTTAGGAATCTCTAGGAATTTTTTCAAGCAAGCACTTGTAACTTCTCCAGGAGATTGGGTTCCCCAAGAAGTTCCTCCAGAATTCTTCTAGGTAACCTTGTACCATGCCGCTTGTTTATCTTTTGGAATTCGATAAGAATTTTTAGAGTCCCTTTTTGTCCCTTATGATTTCTTCAGAAATTCCTTGTCGGATCAACCTAGATGTCTTTTTTTTTATTTCTCCTGGAGTTTCTTTGGGGATCCCTTCAAATATTCCACCAGGAAATAGAATTTATTAACCTTCCTTATGCATTATGATGGGAACAGCTCGCTGACGTAGTGTACAGTTTGGATCTAGAATGGCCCTAATGCACAAGGTGGGCTAAAACAATATTTTGGGATTTAACCTAGACATCCTGTTGAAATTAATCCAACTCGAGTTGCTTTGGAGATTCACCAAGATTCGACTTTTGGAATATATGAGAATCTCCGTTTCTTCAGAATTTCCTGCGGGAATTCTTTCAAGATTACTTTTTGAAATCCCTCCAGAACATTTTTCTGATATTTCTCCAGGAGTTCATTCTGGGGTTCCTCCAAAATTTATTTCTGGGATTCCTTCATCATTTTTTTCTAGAATTTCAACAGAAGTTCTTTCTTGGATTCTTCAAAGAGTTACCTACGATATTTTTCCCTACAATGTCCTTCATCCATAATTTCTTATAAGGATTCCTACAGGACTTTGTTTTGGTATTTATGCGCAGTAGAAACACCTACATCTACTGGAACTTTCATTATGAATACTTCCAAGAGGATTCTATCTTTCATCTTTGTTATTTCCCCATGATTAGTAGATGAACCAGCCTAGGGCTGACAATCTCGTTAAAATGATAATATAATAATAATTCTCCCCAATTTCTTACTGTGTTTCCTGGGAATATCCCAGTAGTTTAGTCTAGTAATATTCCAGGAATTCTTTCCCCAAGCCCTCCAGAAATTTCTTTAGGGAGTATTCCTGATGTTCTGTGTAGAAATCTCCGGGAAGTTATTCCTGAGAATCCTCCAGAATTTCCTAGTGGGAAACCTTGAGCAATTCCTTCTAGGAATCCTGTATAAGTTCAGAATTGATGGGATTTCTTTAGGATTTTTTTTCGAATCCTTAGATTCTTCTGGGAACCCTTCAGTAGTTGCTGGAGAAATCCCCAGATCGTTTGTCAAGTATCTAGACTCCTCTAGAGAAACTTATTTCTGGAAGACTTAACTCCTAATTCACCTAAAGAAACTTCTGAATTATTTCCTAATGATATCTCAGAAGAAATCCATTAAATAATCTGGAAGAATACAAGGTGGAATCGCTAGTAGAAATTACTGAAGGAAACCAAGATTGCATTTTTAGAGCAATCGAAAAATGAAATCCCGGATAAAATTCTATAGGAATCTCCAGTTTACCTAGTGAATATAGCAGTTTCAGACGGGAATGACAAGAGAGACATCGCGTATTTTTAGGAATATCGTGTAAAAAACCGCGTGGAATTTATTGCACTTAAAAAAAGTCGTGTAAAAAATTTTAGTGTAAAAATTCAGGCAATAACGGGCAAAACTCCGAACTATTTAAGTTCTCGAAGAACACTTGAAGAGACATGCCAAGTTCCAGTTGGTACGTAGAGCTAGAGTAATTTTTCTATCGGACTATTGGTTTAATTTTTCTCATGTTTAAATAAGAAATAAAATTATGCGTGAGAGAAATCATGAATTAACATTATCTACAGCTGAATTTGGTGTTCAAAGCTATTGTAGCGTATACGTCTTCTATGTCATCATTGGTGGTTGCTTCAAATTCACTCATGAATGCATTGCCTTAAGATTAATGTTAAACTATAAATAACTCGTGTTTGAGGCAATAAATTTGACAAAAACTTTAGTGTTGACAAAAACGGAATGAAATGTTGACGAAATCGGATAGTGACAAAAACGGATAGTGATAATAACGGATAGTGACAAAAACGGAACATACCTGTAAATTAAATATGAAAACGAGAATTGGAATTTTCTTATTTGGCAGTTACGTTTTTCTACGGGTTCTAGACATGATAGAGGGTAGGTGAAATTTGTTCCCAGTTGACAGTCAACTTACACCTCTGCAACAAAGTCGCTGAAGTAGAAGATATTTTTGTATTTATCTTGCTCGTGTGTGATCTGTCAATCGACTTGGAAATTGTCAAACATGTTCAAGGCTAGGTTGATTGGTGTAATGAAAAATTGGCATCTAAGCCGAAAGCGAGATGGGTTTGTTGAAAAAGAGTGTTCACGGTATGGCTTCGGAACCAGTTCGGCTTTCTATTCCTCAGAATCATCACCTGTTCTGTGGTAAGTTGATTGAAGCGCTCCTCTAGCGAATACGGGGTTCGTGGGTTCGAATCCCACCAGAACGTGTTTTTTTTTCACAAATTTCATCTCTGAATTTGTCAATTAGGTAACGTCCCTAAATTAGGTGAAGGTGCTGGTGATTCGGCAAGGAAATTGTGCAAATAATATAGTGCTTTGAAATGCTAATTTAGCTAATGCGCGAACGAAGGTGAAAAGATTCCTGTTAATTGTGGATTTTTTAAGAAAAACATTCACTCTTCGGTAGCTGCCGAGTTGTCGTTTTTTTCACCGCGCGTCGACGTTTCCGGTACTAGTAGGGAATCGGGAGTGACTTCAGTTACAGTAGAGGATTTGGAGTGACTTTTGTGCGAGAATTACATCGTAGCTAATCGGCCGGGCGCGGACTAGGGGGGGGATCGAAAGTGATGTCAGTGTAGGTTGATCGAGAACCGTTTCAAGCGTTTCAAGAGCGCGGAAAAACTACGCACCAATTGGAACAAAACCAAGGACAAATCATTCAGATCATCAAGAAATGAGGCTCCCAAATCAAGACGTTGATTATGCTGAGCTGCCCTTGGTTTTTTGTTAGTGACGGTCAAATTTCATCATTGAAACTCGGTGAGAATTCCATTTTTCACTTTACCAACCATTACACTCTAATATTCCACTTATTCACTCTAAAACAGTTTGTGTTGTTTCTTGCTATATATGTATGCATCGGTGGTAGCACAATCGATCATATTCGGCATTATATTTAGTCAACATGATCCTCTAAATCGAAATCAACGAAATTTTAGATGTAATTGATTATCAATGATTCCACTTTTTAAACAATAGTTATCATTTGGGTTTGCCTAATGAGGTCACAGTCATGTTTTTCAAGTTAATGCAACATATTCATCTAAAAAAAAAAGCTTAAATGGGTTATCATTACAAAAATGAAGGAAAAATTATGCAAACTAACATGTATGAACTGATTTGATTTTTAAACTTTATTACTAAGGCTGACACAAATTTCGATTTTCTCTTATGTCATAAACCCCCCCCCCCCCGCTTCCCCCACTTAAAATTTTGGTCGAAATTTAGCATTTTATGGAGGGACACAAATAAACTATGAAATTTTAGAAGTTCAAGGCGAAATTAAAGTCGCCCAGAAAATTTCATAACAAATCCGATGAGTTTAACGATTTTGCCCAATTGTTTGGGTATTTTTTCATCAAACACATTTATTATTTAAGCAATACATATCAAGAATAAGTTATTTATCCATTAATTCAAAAACCTTCAGAATGTTTATTGTAATTTATGGATATCATAGCATTCATACTTTATTTTGATCTGGCTGTTTCCAGAAAGAAATATTTGATCATAGCAGGATCAAAATTTGATATAATTTGCTCTATTTTTGCGATCTATCTTATTGTTTACTACCTATGAACGTTTTGTTTCAGGAGAATTCAGGTAAATCTACCATGATGATTCAGGTAAATGTATAATTTTCCTTTTCTATTTCAGATTTGAAATCTTATACCCGACAAGGACTAAATTGAGAAAGGAACCAGCCGTGCACCTAAACGTTGACCAAACGTTTCCTTTGAATTTTACCCTTCCACTAACACCCCAATTCCCGTGACGCCTAGGCCTGAAAGAATGTAGAGGTCTCTATGTACTTTCATAGGTGTCCAACTAATCTTCCTTTCCCATCCCTCAGCTGTCGCAAGGACGTGGCCAGGACAGCACTCGACCGTTGGAGGATTGCGTCAATCTTGTCTAAGAGTAAGAGATTAGTCCCAAATCTTTGTACTTTGGTAACGGACAGGAAGGATGCAACCCTCATAACAGCGATCCAGGGCTGTACCACCTACGAATTTGTGCGACTTGCTTAATGCTAATGCTAATGCTAATGCTAATGCTAATGCTAGGTAACGTCCATAAATTAGGTCACGCTTTTTGGGGGGGGTCGAATCAAGTGTGACAACCCATACAAAAATTTCAGAGGTCTTCTACAAAAAGTGTAACATAGTTGGGGGGGGGGGGGGTGTTTGAAAATAGGCAGTTTTGTGTGATGTAATTTATGGACGCTCCCTTCGCAACATTTCGTGCCTTCTAATTACAAGTCTTTCCAGTCTGTTTCAGACATACCAGCAAATCTGGTAAAATGCCAGTAAAGGGCAATATGCATCCTTCTATTTCTGGATGAATTCCTGGTAGAATCCCCGAAGGAATTCCTCGCGGAATCCTTGGAGGAAGCCCAGCAGAAATCCGTGGAGGAATTCCTGGAGGAATATCTAGAGGAATTCCTGGAGAAATCCCTAGAGAAATCCCTTCTGGGTTCCCTTGCGTAATTCCTAGACGAATCTCCGAAGGAATGCCTGGAAGGATTCATAGTGGAAACCGTAGAGGTATTTCTAGAGGACGTCCTGGAACAATTCCTGGAGACATGCCTATAGGTATTCCTGGAGGAATTCCTGGAGGATTCTCTAGAGAAATTCCTGGAAGAATCTTCAGAGGAATTTCTGGGGGAATGCCTGGAGGAATTACTGAGGGAATCCTGGGAAGAATCTCTGAAGCAATTCCTTGGGGAACCTTTGGAGAAATTCTTGGAGGAACCCCTGGAGAGTTCCTGGTAGAATGCCTGGAGAACTCCTGGAGGAATATCTAGAGAAACTTCTGGAGGAATCTCTTGAGGAATTCCTGGAGGATTGTTAAGAAGAATTCCTAGAGGAAACTTGAGAGGAATTCCTGGGAGATTCCTTGCAAGAATTTTCGGAGGGGTTTTTGGATTTGTCAGAGGGATTTCCTAAAAATTCCCGGAAGAATTCCTGAGAGAAACCCTGGAGAAATTCTAGGAGGTATCCCAAGAGGATTTCCTGAAGAATTCCCAGCAGGAAATATTGAAGAAATCGCAGAAAAAATTCCTAGACAAATCTTGAAGGAATAATAAGAAAATTTCGAGGGGGAACTCCTAGAGCAATCCCTGTAGCAATTCTTGAAGAAATCCCTGAAGGAATTCCTGAGGAAACCCCAGGATGAATTCCAAAAGCAATCTCAAGGGATATTCCTAAGAAAATTATTTAACAATTCCTGTAGGAATTGCTGGATAAATTCCTGGAGGAACTTCTGGATAAATTCTCGAAGGAAGCCCTGTAGGAATCCCATTTTTAAAAATCTCTGGAGTTGTTCCTGAAAGAATCTCAGAAAATTTTGTTTGATTCTCTGGAGGATATTCTGAGGGAATCCCTGGAGGAGTTCTTGTGGGAATTTCTGGAGGAAGTCTTGGAAAATACCCAAAAAAACAGCAGGAATCCTGGAAGCAATCCCATGAGGAAATTCTTAGGAAAACCCAGGAGAGTTTTCTAAACGAATTCGTTAAATAATTTCTGTGGGAATCCCTGAAAAAAGAATCTGATGATATCCATGTCTGCACCAATTTCTGTACAAATTATTGAAGGAATCCTGAGATGCACTCCTAAAGGATTTTTTGTACAAAATTTTGAAGGAATTTCTGGATAAATTTTCAAATAATCTTTGGTAAAAATTTCTGAAATGAAAACAAATTCTTCCTAGAATACTTCGATTTTTTTTTTCATTCAAACTGCCGTTACAGTCATTTATCCTTATTGAAGTAATAAATCCAATGGAAAATCCAGATAAAAATATCGGAACAATCTGGAATATGTAGAAATCCCTGAAAAACAATCCTTGTAGGAATACCTGCTAAAATACTTAAGAAGATCTATGATGATTTTTTTTTGAGAATCTCTGGAAGAAAATTCTCGAACAATCAACCTCTAAATAAAGATAATCCAGAAGAAATTTCCGTGGTGTGTAAAATCCTTAGAGGAATTCATCAAGGAATCTCTGAAGGAATCCAAGATAAAGCACTGTAGGAAACTGTGGGAAAACTCCTCAAAGAATTTTTTATGCTTCCTTGCAAAAGTATCTGTAAAAATTTCTGAAAAAAAAACGTGTGAGGAATTCCTGGATGATCGCATCCCCGCAAGACGTCCATGGAGAGATTCACGAAAGAGAAACTCCCGAAGAAGTCCCTTGAGCAATTCGTTAAGAAATTCCTGGAAAAGTTTCTAAAGAAATACCTGGAAGATTTTTAGAAAATTTCCCTGAAGAAATTGATAGAGAAATCCCAGGTTTTTTTTCTCTTAGCATGACGTTTGTTTGAATTTAATCGACCAGAGAGTCGAAGAAGAAGAATACTTAATTCATGTGTGAAAAAACAATTGCCAAAAAAAAGCAACTATCATCTAGACATAGTTGAATACCACGATAGTGTAAACTTACAGGTTTTAAAGGGCTTCGGTTAAACTGATTAGTTTCAGCATTCTATTAAAAAAGGGGGTGGAAAAAGTTTTTTTGCAATTTGTCATCGTAATAGGCTGTTTTACCTCACGCAAATCTGACAGAAAAAGGCCTACTTTCCTACACCAAATAAACAGTGCTGTAATGGTTCATTACAGCACTGATTTGCGTTGCGTAATAAACCATTACAGCACTGTTCTCAGTTTTGATCAACTTCTTGATGCTTTCTGGACGCAGTTTCGAAAAATTGTGACAACTACACAGTATAACCTGTTATGATCAGATTTTCTTAAACATGGCTATGAACATCAGTGTGCAGTTTGATGAAAAAGTTTTGTTTAAAACTATCCTCAAGGGTAATTCACTAAATTGCAAAAAACGTTGTACGCAACTCGGTGAAGAACTCGATTTTTCCAGCACTCGTCGTAATTATCCAACTCGGCAAGCCTCGTTGGATAAATGTACGACTCCCCGAGCAGGAGAAAATAGCTGAAGAATACCTAACTCAGGTATGGAAAACCGAATACCTACAACCTGAATGAGGTATTAAGTAGCCCTGCATAAGAGGTAAAATACCTAAAATAATAACTGGTGTGTATTCTGTGCATAACGCGTGAATAACGATACCAGGTATGGCAATACCTTAATAATAATCAGCGATTTTTCAATATAAATAGCTATTTTTCCATAATTGAATAATACCTCAAGCAGTCTTCAACACTAAACCAATACCTCGTTGATTTTATCAATACCTACAAAATACCAAAATAAGTAATTTTCAATACCTGGATAACCGATCAATACCTTGTCTTGGTATGATACCTGACTTTGGTATGCTCCAGTTATGTGTCAGTTATTCATTCCTGCTCGGGTCATGCTGTAAAAATCGTCATTTTGCACCTTGTTGCGTAAACTACTATTCTCAGCCTCAAGGGAACAATATCTCCAACAATATTTGGAATAATTGAGCTAGATTATACTAAGGGTATCGAAGGTCGATTGCAATGAAAGTTTTCAGTATTTTCTTATGCGCTTGAGTGTTTGATTTAGTCTCAACCTGGGTAAAAATGCTAAGATGCGGAACAAGCTCTATTGGAACATAACTCTTGCAAGAAGAAGATTTGCCTTCTCGATGGGCTATTAAAACTATTTTAATGTACCAAATTAGAATGAATTATTAGTAGTATTCCTGTAAACCTACAAATTGTAATTTTTTCTCGCTTTTCTTTCGTTGAAATCTCCCGACCACGTGATTCAAAACCCAACCCCTGTTACACCTATTCTTCCCCAAGCACAACTCACCTCTTCAAATCTCCTCAACCCACACGAATTTCAGCACACTCGCGAGCACCAAGGTATAAAATGGTGGCCACCGACGCGAAAACAAATTTTCCCTGCAGCCAAGACCTTATGTAAGCGCACAAGCAGCAACGCAGATTTCCCGATAACAAAACAACCAGTGGCAATAATGGAGACCGGGCTACCGAAGCGCAACCGATAGAACAGAGAATACACCGCTGCCGCCGCCCAATATGAATAGAGCGTAGAGACGTGTCACGTGGCCCAAGCATAGAATGTGATGTTTTCCCCCCTTCCGGGGAAAACGATTTGTTTGTAATAAAAAGCTGCGCACGGGCAACCGAATTCTAGACGCTATACAGAAGCTTCTTCTCTACATGGTTCTCAAGTGGGAGAAGAGGGAATACTATTGAAAGATTCTTTGGTATATAAGAAACTTCCACATAAAGAACGGCAGTGGCAGCTTCTTGGGTGTTGGTAGTCTGCAAAGAAACATAAATTTTCCTTTTTAACTGACGATTGAATTTCGGGTTTCTTCCTTCCGAGTACAGTTCCGCTACTAAAACAGATAATTCATTCCAAAGAAGCAGTGGGAGTTTTATTGCTTTTTGTTGCCATAAAATGGGGACGATTGCCAAAAAGCCATCGTTTCCCAAAAGACAAGACGATTCAGACATTTTGCAACATGGCGGAAATTACTTTGGAATGACATTTATTCGGGTCCTCCACCTTCTCAAAGAACGAACAGAGCCGGGGTGGTAGGATGGTGCCAAGGCAACGACGTTCGATGTCTGAAGGCGGTTTACCGCAATTTGCGGGGTGCGATGACGCATGCTCACCTGGTAGTGACCTCCGGGAAGGTCATAGCATATCCTGCTGTTACATAACATGCGGAGCCAACATGGCGCCACCGAAAATTTAGCCGCAGGGAATTTTGTTGCCAACGTGGCTGAGTTTCATTTGGTAAAATGTGGGATATTCGTTTGTTTGCGAGAAATTCAAAGTAATGCAGCAATGAACAAAATCTATGTGTTTTATTCATTTATTCGAATTAACAATTCATAGTTTGTGGCTGCAGTATATGATCCCGAATAATCAAGTCACTTTTCCGCTATAACTCAGTCATTTTTATATTGGTTAGGCTAGACGTAGTATCTTCGAACTTTGAGTTACAACGAAAAAAATCCCAAAATACCAGCATCTGCCGAAGTGTTTTGGCACCCTAGTCACAGTGGTGAACGCAGGGATAAACTGCAAAACCATGCTGAGGGGAACGGGCTCGATTCCCGGTCGGTTCAGGAACTTTTCGTAAATGAAATTTCCTTGACATCCTTGGGCATAGGGTAAATTCGTACCTGTCAAACGATATACACATACAAAAAGGTCATCAGTAGAGGAAGCCCTCAGTATACAACTATCGAATTGTAGAAAACTCATAGAATTCTAAGCTGAGAAGCAGGTATAGTCCCAGTGAGGACGTTACGCTAAGAAGAAGAATAAGAAGGAGTTTTTTGGCTTTCAATCAGTGTTTTACAAAACCAGATCGCCAGTCAAGTCAAGTACAAGACACTGAAGACGACCTTACAGTAGAATTCTACTTAAGTCGAAATACGTATCTGTCAAAGGATGCAAATTCTTGGTGGAATTAAAAGGAATAGTACTTAACCCGATTTTCTTTTACTTACAGCAGGGCTGCCCAACCTTTTTCGCCTGTTTCATACATTTTTGGTCCGCTGGATCGTAAAAATGGTCAGATATTAAATCTTTTAATATCAAATGGAAGCCTGGTGTGAGGGCTAAGGGATGCATGTGTTGAAATTAAAATTTAACTTATTCACTTAGCTACCGTGGCAATTCAGTCAAAAAATCCATCCGGCCCGCGGGCCGGACTGTTTTTTGGGTTCAACTGCACCGGAAGCTAAGAATTGTCAACAAATTCTAACTTTTTCACTTGAATGACTTAGATGTAACATTAAGCTTTCATTTGATGCTTAAATATGCCATGTTTGACTTATTTTGCAAACGTATCGATTAAAAATGTCTGGAACATGCGAAAAAGGTTGGGCAGCCCTGACTTACAGGTATTTCAAAAATACGTCCAAGTTCATCATCACATTTTTTTTATTTTTTTTTTCAAAATTTCAGCAAGGTTAAATCTTAAAAATTCTTTGCCTATTATGTATCTGCAAAACTAACTCCAAGGATTTTCACGGACTGTTCGGGCTCGCTTGGAAGTTAACCATCAATGTTAACTTCTTTTCTCGATCAGCCTAGATAGCTGTGTAGTGTCGGTAGCGGTTGTGTCAATTGGCTAAGAATAACACTACGGACCGCCTGATACAGTGGTAAGAGTCCACTAAACAGGTGATCCCTAATTCATGGTGTTATGCGACTTTATGCTTACCGTGCCAAGGAATGAATGGTTAGGGGGGTCTAATGAAAACCTAACCACAAACGGAGCCTGTTGAGAATTAGGGCGTCCTCCACAGTATTACGCCCTTACTGCGCTAACAGGAGCAATAGTGCAGTGGATCTTGCGTTTCTCCGAGATAATCAGTTGCCCTTCTTAAGTCTCAAATTTAAGGCTAAATAAGGGCGGGGTTATTCAAATGTTATAAGTTAGCTTACATTACTACCTATATGGGTTCGCTTAATGCGTTTTCGCCATTGGCGTTTTCAATTGACACTGATTTGGTTTGTCGTTGATGTTTCCTTTTTGAACTGTGATTTTGAAGAGTGTAATCCTGTCTAGTTTGGGTAGTGGCTACGGCTAGGAAACCTCAGATCAATTTTCAGCGTAAAAAGCGTGCGTAGCTCAAGTGGATCAACTTCAAAAAGTTCATTTTCGTAGGGTAACTTCTGTATAGGTTACCTTGTGAACCCAGTTTTGCTTCTTTCAATATAAATGAAGTGTTGTGCCTCGAGCATGCTATATCTTAGTATGTTTCAACATTGCCTTATGGATGCCTTCAAGTAAGCTCTTGTATTCAGCATCTTTTCGCTGATATTTGGCAGTATTGCTACGATGATTACATCATCTGAAGTAGCTCAAACATTAATTTGAGATGCTTCAGTTTGATGGATTACTTAGGTAGTACAGTTCATGGATAACTTAACATAGAATTGCAGCTAACTCAACTCTGCATGAGCAGAATTTGTCATGAGTTGACTGATTGGCATGTGTGAGATGAGGAGTCTCCTGTTGAACTTCTTTGCACTTTTGAGTGTTCCTTCGCAAAATTTGCGCATTCAGGCGTCCCTGCTCAATAACCTAGGGAACCTATACTAATTGGTTGCGACCACATTTTATGGATAACTCGCTTCCATTGCTACTTCAAGAGAGTTTCATTGTGGTTTTGTATCTACAACGTCCTCCATTGTGGTATACCATAACTATTGATTTGAAAGAAGTTTGTTCTCTGCGGTCTGTGCGGACCATAAAAGGTATTCCTGAATGGAACTCTGATCTGTTCAAGTTCAAAATATCTTGGGATAAACCAGTCTTTTGTATAGTTACGAATCTCTAGCTTTCGCCAGAGAATTATAGCTATACTAGCTGTCCCCGGCAAACTTTGTCTTGCCTACTGCGTTTTTTTACGTTTCAAGTCCCTAGCCAAGCGCCTAAGTCCCCGTTCAAAATGTACGAAATCCCGATTTTCAAAAACTCCTAATTTTCCAATGTTTTTGGCCTCATAAACCTTCCTTGGGTGAAAACTAACAGAACAAAACTTAGACGACCCAAATCTGACCAGCCGTTCGCAAGTTATGCGCGGTCCCACGTATGCCACTGCATTTTTATATATATAGATAATCGACTTAGTGGGCACTAAAACGCTCTGCTTACTTCAAATCTCCAGGAGAAAATGGGATTTTGTCCTGTTTTTCTCCAGAAGTATTTGAGTATTTCAAACATGTTTTGAACTCTTGTAATTTTCTATGGGGTATTTTCATAGCGTGAAATTACTGCATAGTTTTATCCCGTAAGGGTGCGTGCGTTGTATAAAGAAGGAATGAGTTCCAGATTCATCTGGTTACCTCGTTCTTTCTGAAATGCTTGAAACGCATTGTCGTCAGATTCGAGTTACTGTCCGGTAAACAAGAACAGAAGTGTTCCCAAAGTTCCAAGTGTTGCGACTCGAACGGTTAAGCGTACCACCCACCCACCATCTCAACCAGGGTGCTGGTTGGTCCAATGCTACAAGTGCGGCGCTCAACCCTAATGAAAACGAGCATCCTCCGTGTGATCAACACGATCTTTACAAGTTGATTCATATCGAGCCCTGATGAAGATCCCAACCACAGGATCGAAACGTAGGCAATAATTTGAAACAATCAACGCTTTTTCTGTCACTGAAAGCCGAAAAAACACCAAGTTTCCGTAAAACCCAGTCAGTCCCTGTACATATGTAACTCCAAGGATTTCTTAAGGAGTTCTGCCAATGACTTATCCAAGGCCTCATTAGTGCATTTCTGCAGGAGTTTCTGTACGAATTTCTCCACAGATTTTTTCAGGTATTTTTCCAACCCCCTCTAGACATTTTTCAATTAACTCCTCCAGGAATTTTTCCAAGGATTTTTCCGAGAATGCTTCAATCATCATTAAGATTTTTTTTTCATGAACCCTCCCAAGAAATCCTGTTGGAATTGTTCCAAAGACTGCACCAGAAAATCTTCCTAGAAATTCCGGGAAACACTTGCTATTTCTTTTTTTTTTAGGAGTTCTTTTCAGTAATCATCCGGGAATTCTTCCATGATTCTTATTGAAATCAAAGACTCTTTCAGAAATACATCAAGGAATCCTTTAAGCACATCTTCACGAATTCTTCCAATAATTTCTCCGAGACTTTTTTGAATGGTTTTTCCGGGTATTTTCTGGAGTTCCTCCAAACAACCTCCAAGTATTATTACTAAAGTTCATTCAGAAGTTCTTTACCACTTCCTCCAGGAATTCAAATTCTTTCAAGATGGAAGAGAAACTTCTCCAGGAAAAATGGTCACAAATATACTTCAGGATTTCTACATCTGGGAATTCTAGCAGTTATCCTTTTGAAATTGCTGCAAGATTTCATTAATGAATTTCTCCAAGAACTGCAATAAGGAATAATCTAGTAATTTCTTCAAAAAATCCTTCAGAAATTGCTCTAATTGTTTCTTTTTATGCTTCCTCCAAGTGTTTCTTCAAGAATTCTCCCATGAATTGCTCTAAAAATATCTCCGGGTGATCTTCCACAAGTTTCTTCTAAGATTCCAGAAATAAGAACATGAATACGGCCACGGCTTCTACCTGAAAACTTTTCACTAATTTTTGCAAGGAATCCCTTAAAGGATTCCGTCAAACATCTCTACAGTAATACTTCCGAAGAATTCTCCAAGAGTTCACCCAAGAACGCCTCTAGGAATTCTTATAAAGAATTTATCTAGTAACCCTAGACGAATTTATTTGGTAACTCTAGAAACAATACTGGAGAAGTCGTTGGGAGAATTAAAAAAAAATAAAAGAAATCCCAGGGATGTCCTAGAATTCTTAGAAGGAATACGTGTGTGTTTCCGCCATGTTGTTGGATTACAAGTTTCGACTGGATGATGGTTGACTTTTGGAATTTTCGGCTCTCAGTCTAATAAATTTCGTTGATTACTCTTCTATCATCGCCGACGTTTCGGTCCGGCTATTGGACCATCTTCAGGGTTCGATACACGCTGAAGATGGTCCAATAGCCGGACCGAAACATCGGCGATGATAGAAGATTAATCAACGCAATTTATTAGACTGAGAGCCGAAAATTGCAAAAGTCTTAGAAGGAATCCTCGTCAGAATATCTGAAAAATTTTGAAAGAATTCCTGAGGAAATCGTTGGATGAAATTCCGGAGCAATTCTTGCAAAAATTCCTAAACACATCTTCAAAAAGTTCAAAAAGAGTCGAGTGAATTACAAGACACTGAAAACGACCTTACAGTTGAGGTTGAAATACGTATCTGTCAAAGGATGCAAATTCTTAGAGGAATTCAAAGGAACAGTACTTAACACAATTTTCTTTTTTCTTTCAAAAAGTTGCCTAGAAGATGTAAAATTAGTTCTGAGAAACTCCTAGAATGAAATTCTGGAAAAATTTTTGAAAGATTATCTGTAGAGATCAGTAGAATATGTATCGGATGAAAGATTTTTTTCTAAATCTTAAATGAAATCCTAAGAGAATGATGCTGATAAATCATTGAAGTATTTTTTTAAGTATACATTAGAAGAATATTTTGAGAAATTTTTGTATTATTTTTTGCAGGAATTTGTAAAAAAAATGCCTTGAAAAATTACATGATAATGGATCATTGTAGTCGACTTTCCGCTACTCACCGCATCAAAGTAAAAGCACCACCGTATATGGACGGTCACACAGTGACAACAGTCGAATTACGTCAAACACACAAGGCTACGGTGGCGCTATCTATTCATTTTATAGCGGCCGTTTTAGTTATTTTAGAGATCCATTCAAAGGAGATATTTCTGGGGAAATCATGGGGGAAATCGTTTTATTAAATTGGATGAGTTCTTGGTTCTTTACTAAGCGAACCCTTAAACTTTTCCCTGCATGATTTTTGGAAGCATGTCTCGAGACATTCAAGCTGTACTTGCTTCCGAAGGAAAAACTCACATCTGTGGGGGGGGGAGTGGGATTCGATCCCAGGTCCTAGGCGTAATAGTCAAGCATTCTAACCATCACACCAGGTCCGCTCCACAATGTAAATTCTTTGAAGTTATTTGAAAAAATCGAGAACGAAAACTTAAAAGATTTCCTGCAGAAGACGTTGGAAGGATTCTTGAAGAAATTCTTGGAAGAATTCACAGAGTAATCTTTGAATGAATTTCTGAAGCAATCCTCGAAAGAACTACCGAAAATTTGATTGACAAATTTTTTTGAGAAATCTCTACAATAATTTCTGTAGAAATTCTAAAAAGAATTCTTGGAAGAATTGCAAGATACTCTTAGAAAACACCCAGGAAATTTTCAAATGAGTTCCTGGGAGTATTTTTGGACATAGTCTTTAAAGAACTATTGAACAGTTATCAGCGTGGTCATCCCAGTGTTGGTTGGGACGTTAAACAGAACTGGCACGATAGTCCTCAGGCGAGACAGGAGTGTTGGCGTAGGCCCAATAAGCCACCCGTAAAAATCCCCATTACGAATAACATAGAAGAACATACGACTAGATACAATCGGCAAATACCCACGCGACTAAAAAAGGACTATGATTGGAAATTTGGAACACGGAATTGCAAGTCATCTGGTTTCGCAGGATGTGAGGGGATAATCTACTACGAATTACATTCCAACAACTTCGACATCGTGGCGTTGCAGGAACTTTGTTGGACTGGACAAAAAATGTGGAAAAGCGGGCATCGAGCGGCTACCTTCTACCAAAGCTGTGGCACCACCAATGAACTGGGAACAGGATTTATAGTGTTGGGCAAGATACGACAACGTGTGATCGGGTGGCAGCCGATCAACGCAAGGATGTGCATGTTGAGAGTTAAGGGCCGTTTCTTCAACTACAGCATCATCAACGTCCACTGCCCACACGAAGGGACACCTGATGACGAGAAAGAAGCGTTCTACGCGCAGTTATAGCAAATATACGATGGTTGCTCGCCGCGTGACGTGAAAATCGTTGTCGGCGACATGAACGCGCAGGTAGGAAGGGAGGAAATGTACAAACCGGTAATCGGGCGAAACAACCTGCACGCCGTATCGAATGATAATGGCCAGCGATGCGTAAACTTTGCAGCCTCCCGTGGTATGGTAGTCCGAAGCACCTTCTTCCCCCGCAAAGATATCCACAAAGCCACCTGGAAATCACCCGACCATCAAACAGAAAATCAAATCGACCACGTTCTAATCGACGGTAAGTTTTTCTCGGATATAACCAATGTCCGCACATACCCGAGCAGGAGAAAATAGCTGAAGAATACCAAACTCAGGTATGGAAAACCCAATACCTACAACCTGAATGAGGTATTAAGAAGCCCTGCATAAGAGGTAAAATACCTAAAATAATAACTGGTGTGTATTCTGTGCATAACACGTGAATAATGACATCAGGTATGGCAATACCTAAATAATAATCGGCGATATGCCCATATAGAAAGTAATTTTTCCATAATTGAATAATACCTCAAGCAGTCCTTAACATCAAACCAATAACTCGTTGAGGTATTTTAGAAATACCTACACAATACCAAAATCAGTTATTATCAATGCCTGGATAACCAACCAATACCTCATCTTGGTATGATACCTGACTTTGGTATGCTCCAGTTATGTGTCAGTTATTCATTCCTGCTCGGGTACCGCAGTGCGAATATAGATTCGGATCACTACTTAGTCGCTGTATGCATGCGCTCAAAACTTTCGACAGTTATAACCACACGTCGAAGTCGAACGCCGCGACTCAACATCGAGCAGCTGCGTAACGTAGAAGTGGCTCAAGACTATGCGCAGCGGTTAGCAGTGGCCCTACCAACGGAAGAGCAGCTTGGCGCAGCTACACTTGAAGATGGCTGGAGGGACATCCGATCCGCCATAGGTGATAGGTAGCACCTCGACTTCGCGACGCTGAATCACAGAAACTACTACTGCTGAACTCAGTCTTCCGGAGAAAGAAGCGCCAGGAGGAAGAACGAGATCGTGAAGCGTTGGAAGAGCTGTACCGCGCTAAGGACACACGGAAGTTCTACGAGAAGCTGAACCGCTTGCGTAGAGGCTTCGTGCCACAAGTCGACATGTGCCTAGACAATCACGGGAATCTTCTCACGAGCGATCGTAAGGTGGTCGAGAGGTGGCGGCAGCATTACGATGAGCACCTTAATGATACCGCTGCAAGCACCGAAGGTGGCGTGATAACAGATCGTGCGCAGAACGAAAGATTTTCAGCCCCTAACCTCCAAGAGATTGAGGAGGAGGTTGGCCGATTGAAAAACAGCAAAGTCGCTGGAGCAGATCAACTACCAAGCGATTTACTAAAATACGATGTAGAAGCACTGGTGAGAGCACTACACTGGGTCAGTACCAAGATTTGGGAGGAGGAAGTATTACCGGCGGAATGTATGGAAGGTATCGTGTGTCTACATCTACAAAAAAGTTGGATTGCGGGAACTACCGCGCGATCACACTACTGAGCGCTGCCTACAAGATACTCTTTCAAATTTTATGCCACCGTCTATCACCGATTGCAAGAGAGTTCGCGGGGCAATATCAGGCTGGATTTATGGGTGAACGCGCTACTATGGACCAGATGTTCGCCATCCACCAGGTGTTGCAGAAATGCCGCAAATACAACGTGCCCGCACACGACTTGTTCATCGATTTTAAATTGGCGTATGATACAATCAATCGAGACCAGTTATGGCAGATTATGCACGAATTCGGATACCCTTATAAACTGTTACGATTGATCAAGGCGACGATCGATCGAGTGATGTGCGTAGTTCGAGTATCAAGAACACTCTTGAGTCCCTTCGAATCTCGCAAAGGGTTACGGCCAAGTGCTGTTCAACATTGCTTTAGAGGGTGTATTAGGAGAGGAGGGATAAACACGAGTGGAACGATTTTCACGAAGTCCGTTCGGCTGCTTGGTTTCGCTGATGATATTTATGATATAGCTTGCAAATTTGAGACAATGGTGGAAACGTACATCCGACCAAAGCATGAAGCCAGGCAAATTGGATTAGTCATTAATGTGTCGAAGACAAAGTACATGATGGCAAAGGGATCTAGGGAAGAATCATCGCACCCGCCACTCCGAATTTCTATCAACGCCAACGGTGATGAAATCGAGGCGGTTGAAAAAATTCGACACCAGCAGAGAAATTCAGAGACTTATTGTGGCAGGAAATCGAGCTTACTTTGGACTCCGCAGAACTCTAAGATCGAACAAAGTTCGCCGTCACACAAAGTTATCTATCTACAAAACGCTGATTAGACCGGTAGTCCTCTATGGGCACGAAGCATGGACTCTACGTGCAGAGGACCAATGCGCCTGTGGAGTTTTCGAACGGAAAGTGTTGCGTACTATCTACGGTAGAGTGCAGAGTGAGAACGAGTGTTGGAGAAGGCAAAAGAACCATGAGCTGCATCAGCTCGTGAGTGAGCCATTCATCGTCCACACCGCGAAAATCGGGAGACTACGGTGGGCGGGTCACGTCACCAGGATGTCGGGTAGCAATCTGATTAAAATGGTTCTCGAGAGTCATCCGACCGGTACAAGAAGACGTGGTGTGCAACGAGCTAGGTGGGTCGACCAAGTGGAGGACGATCTGCGGACCCTACGCAGAGTGCGGAACTGGAGACACACAGCAATGGACCGAGTGGAATGGAGCCTACTCCTATGTACCGAAGAGGTCACTCAGACCTTAGTCTGCCCGGTGAGGTAAGGTAACTCCTCACAATTAGAACTCCAACGTGGAGCTTCATCGTCGATGTCATCAAAAGCCGATAGCGACAGAAAGTGAATTGGGAGTGAAAGTGGAGGTGGGTCGGCCATACTCTACGCTAAGGCGGAAATAAAATCTTAGCAAGTGTTAGATTGGAACCCAGCAGGTCATCGCCGCAGAGCCAGACCCACAGGCTCATGGCCTGAACAACAAAATAAAGCAAGTCGACAGAAATTTGACCAAGACACAGGTCACAGCGATGGCGGGCAATCGACCAGAATGGAGATTTTTCAATTTGGCCCTCTGCACCACCGTGGGTGTTCAGGACTGAAAGTAGGTAAGTAATAATTTCCTCTCCCTTAAAACATATTTCTGAGCTTCTGGTCGGATAAATTCTAGTGTAAAATACCAAGTCTTCTATCGCACATTTTTTTTAGCAAAACTATAACATTTTTTCTTGCATTTTCTTCTTGCTGAATCGAAACTTTTCCGAAGTGTTATGCTTTATATTCTTTAAGATGTATAACTCTCACACTTCCTTTCCGAGTTACCAAGTAAAGCCTCAAAGCCGATAAATAAACACTGGCTTTTCCGCGCCATGTAAACAAATCAGTGCAACTATACATTACGTTAATAAAATCATAACTTTTTCCCCCTCCTCGTGTCCCAAACGGTGTATACACACTCGAGTGGTCGGGCGCACTGCTGCTTGCATCGCATAAATGTCTTTTTCCGCGCGATAGGGGTGCCCAGTGAGAACAAGGCAGAATGATTTATCGTGCGTAAAGACTTGCTTTTAGCAAAACGGTTTCTTCGTACACAGGCTGAATAAATGTTTTTACTGCGCGACGATGAAATATGACAGCCGGGACAATTTATGTTCGCTCATGTCGGGCGAAAAGAGGAAAAAAATCGAAGGAAAACTTTTTTTCCAAAACATTTCATATCACTTTAGGTCTTGGGATGCTTGGGCACGACAACAAGGCTATTGAAGTCCATTTTTGCTGGGATCGGATAAATAACTGTTTTGAGAGCGGAGCACTTTGCTTGAAAAAGCACACTTTTTTTGAAAAATAAAGCGAAAACCACTTGATTCTCCCCTTGAGAGACATTTCGATTTCATCCCCGAATGGCAGAGCAACCTTGGTGGAGATCTATCTTGTCTGTCATCACCGAGAGACGGGCGGGGTCCTAATTTTTCCCTATCGTATTCGCCCATCGCTGCGTGTAATTCAAGCGACTCGATCTGCGGAAAGCTGCAGGCGACGTAAACCTGAAGGGTGCTAGATGTCTGACGGGCTCTCGGCGTGAAATAATAATGAAATACGGATGGGAATAATAAAAACATTAAATTACGAGTTAATGACGCCTGGAAAATCAACTCGAATTATTTGGCCTCGGTGCGCTCAGCGTTTTGGATTATCGTCGTGGTAAATTCTAGGGGTTTTTTGTCCGAGCAATGGGGTGTACAGATGTAAATGAGCGGTTTTATTGGACTTTGTTATGAGCTGTTGGAAATTTAAAGTGGATTTTCGAAATGTCGTTGTAATTTTGTAGTATGACGTTTTTAAACATGATTCAATGCGCTCGGTTCTGGCTTCTAAGTAAACTATAACTACAAAATGAAACCGTATGTATGAGTTGAAAAATATTTTCCCTTAACCCTCTAATACCCAACCCCGCCTTTAGACGGGGTATAGTTTGAGCATTTTTGTATTTTTTCTTGCCTGGGCAATCAATATTTTTATATTTTTAGCTGATATTTAACCCTTTGAAGCCGGAGTTTTTCCAAGCGTGATTATACAGTTTTTTCTACATGTTTTTGTGGTTTCGGTGCTCAGTCTTCTGCAAGTCCAAAAGATAGTATGAGATCAGTCGGGATATCCTAGGTCATCTGGATTTCAGATCCTGAAGTCTACACGTGTAACGGTAACTTCTTTCATTAAATAAAGATACGATTTGTATTCTATTTAATCCAGTAAGTCTTCTGATAGTTCAAAAGACAGTACCAGATCCGTCGGGATATCCTTGGTCATCCAAATTATTCTGGAATTCAGATCCTAAATTCAACACGTGTAGCGATAACTTCTTTCATTATATAAAGATACAATTTATATTCTATTTTATCCAGAAAGTCTTCCGATAGTTCAAAAGACAGTACCAGATCAGTCTGGATATCCTAGGTCATCAAAATTGTTCTTTCAGATCCTGAAGTCTACGGCTGTAACGGTAACTTATTTCATTATACAAAGCTACGATTTCTATTTTATCATGTCCTCTAAGTCTTCTGAAAGTTCAATAGACAGTATCAAAACAGTTGGGATACCCTAGGTGAATGTTCAAACTATTATAATGTTTGAAATCTAGCATCTACAGCAATTGAAGTTTCTGCTTTGGCTGTATAGGGTTATGTTGTATAGTATAATCTATTTTACTTACTGGAGCTCACAGACTACAATCAGCCGAGGAGCCGAACGCTTGTTAACAGTCGTTCCGACGCAGAGCTTTGTCACTCACTGCTGGGTGACTTCATCTGAAAGGCCCAGGATGAAGGTTAATTTGTTAAGTAGTATTGCATGGCGCAACAAACACAAAATAAATAAATAAATAAATAAATATGAATGCAAAGCGTAGAACAAAAACTCGCTTCGGTGTTTCACTTGTGGTTCGAAAACAAGAGACGATCGCGTTTGTCGTATGAAGTGATGGTTGAAGCGAGTGTCGTTCGAAATTAACCATCCTGAATTGCACAACCCTGGCTGGATGTTCTTAGTTGTAGGAAAATTTAGTAATCCTGAAATATCTCAAAGGTATTTTGGGATGGCTTTGAGTTACATAGAAGTTCACGGATCTGTGTGGGTTAGATTAGGTAACGTAACTTTCTATAGCACAAATAATGATTACAACGAATGCAGATTTCAGAAAACAAGTTTTATAAAAGTTTGAACATGTTTAAATGTTTCAAAGGTACAGGAAAATGTTTACTACACGGAACCGCCAAACTACCCAAAATTGAGTTCTTTTGACGCAATTCCATAGTTCGGCCCAATAAGCCAAAATTAGAGTAAGTAAATCGATTAAACTCACGCTAGGTAGATCGCCTTTACCCCCTCCAAAAAAATATACTCAAGAGTAGGTAAATTCAACCTAAGACCCCCCTCATTCAACTCAATTTTGAGTAAACCGACATTTACCCAAACTTGGCTTATTGGGGTCAAGGACCCCCTTTGGGTAGATGCATCTTTGTTTGTTTTTGACAACATCGGTGAGCCAGAGAGGGAAAACAACCTAATTTTGGGTAACGAGTTTATTCAATATACTCAATTTTGAGTAAAATCGACCCAAATATTATGTAGTTTGGATTTTCCGTGAAGTTTTTCAAGAATTTTAGTAAATACTGTTACTGTCAGTAGATAAACTTCAGGACAGTTTGGACGACCCTGAATATCCCAAAGGTTCATAATAATATATAGTAGACTTCAGGTTGGTCCAGTCACCCTGATTGATTATGTAACGATACTCAATATTTCATATATAGCTGATGTTACGAGTGTAGACCCGAAGTTCTGAACTCCAAAATAGTTTGGCTGACCCGAAATATTCCCATAATGTCTCTAAACGGCATTTGAGATTTCAAGAGCTTCACGGACCTCAGCAGATTATGCTATGCTATTATTTATGGCGAAAACAGATAGTTGTTATGAATGAGTGTAATCAGTTCCGTACCTTTTAATTCCGCCCTATGTTGCTTATCCTTTGACAGATACGCGTATTTCGACTACCACTTGTAATCTTCCTCAGTGTCAGTTATCCACTTGGATAACTGACACTGAGGAAGATTACAAGTGGTAGTCGAAATACGCGTATCTGTCAAAGGATAAGCAACATAGGGCGGAATTAAAAGGTACGGAACTGATTACACTCATTCATAGAGGGTATTCTGCTTAGAGGGTTCGAAAAGTCGGTACAAGATAGTTGTTATTCTTGTAGATGATGAACCTGAGCTTGTTAGGGGAATATCTGTAAGTAGAAAGAAAATCGTGTTAAGTGGAATTAGTGGAACTCAAAGGAACAGTACTTCACACGATTTTCTTTTTACTTATTCTTGAAGGACTTCATTATGAAACAGTCCCAAAGGTTTATATTGGGTTTCTCATTAATGTTTTTAGACTACTGTGATAATTTGAGCATCCACTGAATCATCATTTCCCAGCAAAATTTCACACTAATCAAACTTATTTTGTTTACCTGTTGTGCATCCGACGCCCCTGTCATGAACTCATCCGAACTTGTGTATGCCAGCCGCTGCGAAGTCGTGTGCGAAATTCGACTGTGATGATACCGTCTACCCCCGTTGGTTTGAACGACACCTCATGCAAACCAACGGGGTTCATTTTTTAATTTGAACTTCTAGTAACCCTGTGGCAATCGAAAAACATACTGATGGTAACCCTTTTTGATGTTTTGTTTTGATTCTGCGTTCCGTTTCACCCCGTTCCATGAGCAGAATGACGTTTGAATCATTTTTAGTTTGAACGATGTGCAGATTAGAGGGGGTCAAATTAAAAAGTGTTCAGATTAGATGAGGTCAAACCAACGGGGGTAGACGGTAATGAATTTCGGCCGAGTCTAAATGGGTGCAAATGTCGCAATAATAAACAAGTAGACTTTAGAGACAAGTAGACGTGGTGCTCTAGCAACCTCGGATAAATATACAACGTTTCTCAGTATAGCAGATATAGCACTTGTTACTAGTGTAGACCTGAAGTTCTGAACTCCAAGGTAGTTTGGATGACCTGGAATATCCCTATAGTATCTCTAAATAACATTTGAGATATCAAGAGCATCACGGATTGCAGTAGATTATGCAATACTAGACCCAGGTAACCAATAAGCACTTTATTCAGCATTAATTCAGCATTATATGCGCCTTTACAGCTGGTCAATTAATGCCACTCAGCCGTATATGCGCCTTCAATGCTACATAAATGCAGGTTTTGGCCCGATATACGGCTGCTTAAATACTGTACCTTCAGGAACTTCTTAAACAACTGTCAAAATAGTAACACCTTGACTGTAACGCCTAAAATGAGACAAACCAAAATAGAAAAAATCGCCCCTTTCACTTCCGCTCCTCCACTCGCTCTGTCATTTTATACTATCATTCAGTACGGCATATTTTCTGGTAGGTGTTTTTTTGCTGATAACTTCTTTAACTGCGACTCGATCTCAAGACCCTGCGATAGAACGTGTGTTGGAAGGAGCTGCTGCGCGCTACAGGATAGGCTGAAAATGAAGCTGTGAAGTGCGCTGGTTTTTAATCCTATTTTAACTTTGTAGTGATTGGCTTTCATTCCTGCTCAGGTGGCATTATTTTACTTTGAGTGTTTGTTCGAAGTTGAACGAGGAAGATGGGAATGGCCACAGGAACAGAAATGTAAAATCATCTTTTTCACTACGCCATGTTTGTTTGACATGAGTAATATTTTTACCACGTAAAGTAACTTCAACAGACATAATGGTTTACATGGACGCGACGATGCGACACAAATATGGAAAACGAATTTGGTGCTTCAAACATAGCAGAAAAACGATATTTTTTTAGCATTTTTGTGGCTTTAAAATGACATTTGGAATGCTTAAAACCCAAAACAAAATGTGCATTTGGAATGCTACATAGCAGCTGAAGGTTCTTGAACTGCATTTTGAATGCTTATTAAAGGTATCTATGCTGTCAAACTGCTATGCTAGGGCAGCTAGCAGATTAAATGCAAATATAAGACTGATGTACTGCTTATTCAAATGCTTATTGGTTACCTGGGGAATTTATGGCGAAAACACATAAAGTTATTATTGTAGATTTGAAGGACTTCAACTTCTATAAACAGTTTGGATGACCCTTAATGTTCCGGGTTTTAATAAACAACTAGACTTCAGATTGCTCCAGTAACCGCGGTTGATTATGCAACGTTACTTAGTATAACAGATATGGCTGCTGTTACCAATGTAGACCTGAATATCTGAACTCCAAGGTAATTTGGGTGACCTGGAACATCTCTATGGTGTCTGTAAATGACATTGTAGATGTTAAGAGCTTCACGGATCCCAATAGAATATGCAATGCTGTTAATTATGACGAAAATTCATTAAAATATTATTGTAGATTTAAAGGACTTAACCACAGCACAGTTTGGAACAAGTAGTACATCGCAGAGTATAAAACGCGTTTTGATCATCTTGATAAAGGTTAAATGAATACTTATTAACGTAACCCATATACAAGTTCAACTATTAGAATAACTGATATGTCAATTATATGGTTTTTACAAACTTCATAGTGTTCAGGATGTTCTAGGTAGTCGATGAAGTCTCAAGTACAAATATTTCTATTTTCCCCTCATAGAGGACTCAATTTGCTACAACTTTGCCAAAGACAGTATTCTGTTTTATTTTATACAGCCGTTTTATAGGTTGGGGTCATATATAACCCCTTCGGTTCCAAAGGGTTACATTGTTCTGTTTATCCCAACATTATTTTTATTATTTTATTTTATTCATTTTATTAGAGTAAAAAAGTTTGAAGGAGTTAATACACACTAAAATGATTTTTCTGAATGTTACAAATATTATTATCAATTTTTAACGAAAAAAAATAAAAATATTTAAACAATTATCAAAATGTTTTCGTTTTAAAAAATTGGTATGCCAAATAGGCTTCCAGGAAAGTTATAGAAATGTAGAGAAGTTCAAAAATAGAAATTAGAAAAATCAAAATCCAATTTTCACTAAACGAGTATAAAAAGAATCATCTTTCGAAACCTGTTTGAATCGATTTTAGATCAGAGCTAGAAGAACCAAGTTTAGGCAGGTATACATACTAGATTTTTTAGGTTAACTAAATTATCCTGGTGCCTAGAACGTAAGATCTACAGCAGTAACAATTTGTAGGTTATAACTGCCAACTCAATCATGAATAACCATCTTTCAGTAAGTTTGTGTAACCATTTCTCATACACTGCCCATGCATTTCTTTAAAGCCGAAAAGTGTGGCAGGATAATATGCTTGTTTTTTTTTTCAAGAAACGCTTGTGCTACAACCTGAAGAAAAGAAGATCTAGCGCTAGTCATATTTATGACCTGTTTATGCGAACTAACGAAACTGCAATAAACAGTTCCCAATTACACAATTCACATACACATCATCGTCACAAACCATTACGGGCGACATTTATGGAAATTGTTCAGCATATTAGCAATAATCTGCATCTGCCATGTCGGAGCTAGCACACGATAAAAGAAAGGAGCTAAAAGAGGGTTGACGAAGGTCTTATTCCATATCATAGCACACCCAAATGAGCAAGGGGATCCCTCATGTAGTTCCAGCAACCAGCCAGTGGATTGCACTTTTTTTCGGGTGCAAAATTTAATCAGAATAATTGAATTATGCTATAAAATAAAAATCTGCACTAGTCCACTTAAAACGGGACCGACGACATCGCACCATTTCACCCAAAACGATTTCGTACGCATTTAATTAATAAAATTTATGTTTCTAGAGTAGTGCTTCGACAGCATCATAATCGACTTCGACTCTACTCAAGTGGCCCGGGAGGGAGAGAAAGGGATTAACGTCCCTCACTCCGGATCGGTTCCATGGTCACCGCACTTTTCGGCAAGTACCAAACTCAACCGAACCATAAATCTCGGCTCGGCACGGCAAAGGAGTACTATTCAATTAGTATGATTGTAATGAAAATTTATGAATCAATTTGCTCTCGATTTCTTTTCAGATCCAATCGGAAAGGCCGTCGATATGGAGAAATAAATTTATTAAATAAAAATGCACTTAACGAACACGGTCGGTTGGTCGATGCGAATGGATAAACTTGACACCCGGAAAGGTCCTGGAAGATGTGAAGGGATAACAACCAACGATAGACGATGACACATTATTTATGGCATCGAGGGCGAGTCTTTTGTCTGTTGTTCGACGTTTGGAAGAATAGTTGGAATTTCAGCACTTCATTTGAAGTCCTGCCGGGAAACGAAATGTAGTTCCAACCATAACAAAATATCCATACCGAATGTTGATACAGTTTTATTGCCCTTCACCATCGGCGTTCTTGTTGTCAATAATGCTGTTGTTGGTGTTATAATTTATTTTCGGGCTATGGAGGGTTCCTTTGCGTATTGAAAAGCAATAAATTTGCCATCGTTCCGGTAGTGCATATGCACAGACAACACGATGACAAACCGGAAGGCACGTGCCAGAAGTTCATGGACATTAGCGGTACAAAACAGAGATTGATAAAAATGGGTGGGAAATATCTAGTTCGTATAGGGTCATGGTATCAAGTAATCCTGTGCTACAAACTGCATGCTAGTTGAAAACAAGCGAATGAGGTACCAATTGATACCGTTTTTCTTGTAATTATAGGGTAAGTAATATAATTTTAGAGTAAATAGTAAATAAGACATATCAGCGAAAAAGATATCACATTTAGACAAGTATCTAAGTAACTTAGTGATCTCCACCGAAATATACATATGTTTATTTTACCGAACTTCGGTACAATCCTGCTATATTTCTATAATTTGAACTTTTCCAGAAATCAAAACAGCCAAGAAGTGGTTTCAATAAAATAGAAGTACATACATACATACATACATACATACATACATTTATTTGTTCAACATCACATTTAATACAAGACATAATCAACAATAGTACGCCACAATACACGGTTCGTGGCTGCCGCTCTCCATCCTCGGTCGCGCCCGATGCTCGCCAAGTCACGCTCCACCTGGTCCGCCCATCGTGCTCTCTGCGCTCCACGCCTTCTTGTGCCAACCGGATCAGTTGCAAACACCAGCTTTGCAGGGTTGTTGTCCGGCATTCTTGCAACATGCCCTGCCCAACGTATCCTTCCGGCTTTGGCCACCTTCTGGATACTGGGTTCGCCGTAAAGTGCAGCGAGCTCGTGGTTCATTCTTCTCCGCCACACACCGTTCTCCTGCACACCGCCGAAGATCGTCCTTAGCACGCGTCGCTCGAAAACTCCGAGTGCTTGCAGGTCCTCCTCGAGCATGGTCCATGTCTCGTGCCCGTAGAGGATTACCGGTCTTATTAGCGTTTTGTACATGGTGCATTTGGTGCGTGTGTGAATCTTTTTCGACCGCAGTTTCTTCTGGAGCCCGTAGTAGGCCCGACTTCCGCTGATGATGCGCCTCCGAATTTCACGGCTCACGTTGTTGTCAGCCGTCAGTAAGGATC